>NW_024097536.1:0-217500 GCF_016545835.1 Crotalus tigris | reverse complement strand
AAACAATTGTAAGGAGGGAAATACACGAAATCAGAGTTTTCATCGCTGCCATTGGTCAGTGATGTGCTGTCCAGACTGTGGCATCCCACACCTGGCCTTTAATAAACTAAGGCCTGCAAAATGGTCTTGGATGTGAGTCAGATGTTGCAGTCAAAGTTAATAATAATAATAATGATAATAATAATAATAATAATGATGATGATGATGATGATGTTGGAAGGGACCTTGGAGGTCATCTAGTCCAACCCCCTGCTCAGGCAGGAAACCCTATACCATTTTGGACAAATGGATGTCCAGTCTCTTCTTAAAAACTTCCAATGTTGGAGCATTCACCACTTCTGAAGGCAGGTTGTTCCACTGGTTAATTGTTCTAACTGTCAGGAAATTTCTCCTTAGTTCTAGGTTGCTTCTCTCCTTGATTAGTTTCCATCTGTTGCTTCTTGTCCTGCCTTCAGGTGCTTTGGAGAACAGCTTGACTCCCTCTCCTTTGGGGCAGCCCCCGATATATTGGAACACTGCTATCATGTCCCCCTTAGTCCTTCTCTTCATTAAACTAGACATACCCAATTCCAACAGCCATTCCTTATATGCTTTAGCCTCCAGTTGTGGCCTGCTAATCGATTAAACTCATGAAATTGCCTGTTCAGCACCATGGATAAGCTGAGACGATTGACAGCCCACGAACATGGACCTGGGCTCCCACAGAATGGCTGTGAGACCAGGGAACCAAGCTGCGATTGAACCACCAGGGCAGAAGATGTAAAAGGTGCCTTGGATAAATTGAACAGCAAGAACTGGGGAGGGAAGCTGAAAGAGCTGGCAGCTGCCTTCTCCAGCTGGTAACTTCAAATGTATGCCTTAGATGACAGCAGCTGGAGTCCCGTGCCATTTGATGTTAAATTGGGAACATGATCACTGTGCATATGTTCACTGTGCATATAGCACAGCCCACCAAGGAGTACTGTCACTTGTATGTCACTAAGGTGCCACTGCATGCATTGCTCTAGAATGTTGTATGCTGAATTCATATGACATGCTGAACTAGATGTATTAACCTGAATTAAAGATTAAGACTTTTAGAAGTAAAAGGAAGGAATGTAAGTTCATATGATTACAATTAAAATAAGACTTCTTCTCCTCTGTCTCCTCCTTTTCCTTCCTCCTCCTCCTCCTCCTCCTCCTTCTCCCGCCATCTCCATCTCCTCCTCCTCCTCCCTCCATCTCCATCTCCTTCTCCTTCCTCCTCCTCCTCTTTCTCCTCCTCCTCCTTCTCCTCCTCAGCTCTTGTTCTTGACATAACTGTTGTCATTATTTATAGTTGTTTCTTTGTCCAGGATCCAGACTATTTGTTCAGTGAGGCAGGAATACAAACATTTAGGGGAATACATTTAAGATTAAATGGCAAAATACGTACATGAAGTCTCGTGAACACTTAATATATCCTTGCACTTAAACTAGGTATGGCAAAACACAGAAAGATGTGTCGCTTCATAACGATGAATTAACCGTGACATTTCAGTACAATAATCTGGGGTTGCTCCAAAGCCCAAAATGAAGGCGTAGGTTGGGATTACAAAAAACTCCCAGGTCATTCTATCCTCTAGGGCAGGGGTCCTCAAACTTGGCCACATTAAGACTTATGGACTTCAACTCCCAGAATTCCTTGGATACCAGTGAGACCATAAGGAGGACTGACCACTGAAGAACTGATGCTTTCAAATTGTGGTGCTGGAGGAGCCTCCTCAGAGTCCCTCAGACTGCAAGGAGATCAAATGAGTCGATCCTAAAGGAAATCAACCCTGACTCTTCTTTGGAAGGACAAATACTGAAGCTCAAATCCTTTTTCCACCAAATGAGAAGAGATGACTCCTTGGGGGAAAAAACCCCAATGTTGGGAAAGACGGAAGGCAAAAGGAGAAAGGGGATGGCAGAGGGGGAGATGGTTAGATAGGGTCATTGACGCAATGAATATGAGTTTGGGCAAACTCTGGGAGACAGTGGAGGATAGGAAGGCCTAGTGAGCTGTGGTCCACGGGGTCCCAAACACGTGGACACAACTGAGAAACTGAACAACAACAATATCAGTGAGACCATATTGTAAGGTCCCTGGCCCTTGATTAAATCTGAGAAACCATAAGATCCAGTCAGGAAAACCCAGGCAGAGGCTTCTTAAAGGAACAGTACTTTTCTTCGATCGGTGACACACAATCTGAAAGGCTGTCAGACAGTTACGTTTAGAAGAGTCACACCTTAGAAAGTTAATGGCATCGCTTTATAAACTTTATTAGCCAATCAACATCAGACAATAGAGTTATTACCACATAAGGAAGACATCAATCATTCCTGTACACTCCCTTCTTCCCTCCTCAGTACATCCGTGTACGTGTTTTCTCATGCTTGCATGAAATTTGTCCCTGACCCAATGGCTGGAGAAAAGAATAAGGGATCAGGAATTTAATTTGTATTAGTGAATGATAAAACTCAGACCACGTGTTTGTTGAACAAGTACTTTTGAATTGTATGAAAAATAATTAAAAAATGTTTTTTAAAAGAAAGAAAGAAAGAAAGAAAGAAAGAAAGAAAGAAAGAGAAACACAGAGAGAGAGAGAGAGAGAGAGAGAAAGAAAGAAAGAAAGAAAGAAAGAAAGAAAGAAAGAAAGAAAGAAAGAAAGAAAGAAAGAAAGAAAGAAATTTGTCCCTGACACAACAGCTGATTACAGAAGCGAGATAGCAGCAGTTAGGCTGAACCATTCGTTTTTTTCAAGTTCCCAATACAAAACCCTACAATATAATACAAAATCCAGAATTAGACTATGATTCTCAATTTCCACTTATCTGGAAACAGTCCCGAGTGAATTCAAAGGCGTCGTTGAATGAGCAGATATCGAAGTATTGCAATGAAAGCAACTGAGGATTTGACTTGCAACTGACCTATTTCTTTTCTTTCTTTCTTTCTTTCTCTTTTTTTTTAGCCCATATGTCACATTTTCTCTATGATTCCTGCCATTTCATCGCAGTATATTGTTTTGCGATGACTGGAAAGCTCAGACTCCTGAAACAAACAGGAGTCCCTAGCGATGGGATTCATGACAACCTGCTCAGTTTGTTCATTCACCAAATCCAATTAGCGGCCCTTCAAATTACCAGCTGTCCCTCAAGCAGGATGCCAGTCTCCTGAACACTTTGTCAAGGTTAGTGCTTATCCAGAGCAATATTGTAGAAAGCAGAAAGACGTGTCCAAATGGATCTTGAAGGTCCCCATCCCCTTCTAAAAAAGGCCTGGCAGCTCTGGGGTTCGTGAACGGCATTCCGAAATCAGGAGGTGGTGCCAGGTGCAAATTTGGGGAAAGGGTCTATCAACATGGTTAGCTCCATCCCAGACACGTTAACCCAGTTAACTTAGCAATAGCAACTGAGAAGCTTCTGGTAAGCTGGCCTCTTAGTCCCTGACTTACATCAGTTCACTTAGTGACCGTTTGAAGTTGCAACAGCACTGAAAAAGTGACTTACCACCATTTTTCACACTTACCACCATCGCTGCATCCCCATGGTCAGCTGATTTAACATCCGGATGCTTGGCAACTGACTCACATTTATGACAGTTGCAGTGTCCCAGGGAATCATGTGATCCCCTTTTGCTGCCCTCCTAATAA
The DNA here is from genome assembly GCF_016545835.1 of Crotalus tigris. Lineage (NCBI taxonomy): Eukaryota > Metazoa > Chordata > Lepidosauria > Squamata > Viperidae > Crotalus > Crotalus tigris. The sequence continues at coordinate 213,847 of NW_024097536.1, read as the reverse complement.
GCAAGTTCAGTGAGGAAACTAGATTCACTTAACCCCCCCTCCCCGGGTTACTAGTTTAACATCTGCGGTGATTTACTTAACAGCTGTGGCAAAAAAGTTGCAAAAAGGGGCAAAACTCACTGCACAAATTTCTCACTTAACAGCATACATTTTGGGCTCAATTGTGGTCATACGTTGAGGATTGCCTGTAGTTCCTCAATACTCTCACGACTGTCTGTCTTGCAGTTATGCATGGGGGTGGGGTTTGCTGGCATACCAAGTGCCCACTTGGAGAATTTTACTTAGCATGTTTTTTTTTTCATATTTCATCCGCGCACATGCACACGTGACCAGTTTTATTTTTTTTTTATCATGCAACTGGCGCCCACGTATGCAGCACCCAATTTGCCCATTGATGTTAGCCTTGTGAGGTAGTCCAGACAAGAAGCACGTCCAGAAAAACTAATTTTATAACTTTATTGTAACGCTACCTTAACAGAATCTCGCGAGTCTGAAGGTCCAAGTCTCCCCCCCCCTCACCTTTACAATCCAGGAAACTAGGGTGGGTGTCTTCTGATATGTCTGCTATGAGGAATGAATGAATTCAGCAAACATGGCTGAATTGAATAGCACATTTTTTCAGGGTCGCTTCTGGTCCCTGAGAAAATTAAAAATACAGATGGCAGACTTCAGGCAACCTGTACTTTTTAATTTGTACGAAAAACAGCTGTCAGGATGAGGGCAGATTTTTAGAAGGGGAATATCAATCTAGAGAAAGAGCTTCTCTATGAACTGAAAGGGACCTTGGAGATCTTCTAGTCCAACCCCCTGCTCAAGCAGGAGATCTTACAACAGCTGCTCCAATGTCACCCAGTTGGCCATCAGGCTAAAGAAGAACTAGAACTCATAATTTCCTAGATTCCAGTCCAGCACCTTCAAATGCCACACCAACCTGGATCTCATAATTTGTCCCATGACAGGCTAAATGTTTGTGAAGATTCTCAGTCATTCAGGTCAACAGATCATGATCATCATCATCATTATTATCATCATCATCATATCATCTCTCTTCTTCTTCTTCTTCTTCTTCTTCTTCTTCTTCTTCTTCTTCTTCTTCTTCTTCTTCTTCTTCTTCTTCTTCTTCTTCTTCTTCTTCCTTCTTCTTCCTCTTCCTCTTCTTCCTCCTCTTCCTCTTCCTCTTCCAGTTGCCTTTTGGAAAAGCATATTTAAGTGTCCCATGTCAGGAAAAGCATTAATTAATGAAAACCCACCGGTACTCAAGGCCAATAGCAAGATGGATGGTAAGCACAATTTCGATTGATTTTTGGAAAGCAGACGTGAAATCTAATTTAAGGCACGATCACAATAAATGGAGTTGTGGTTGGCGCAGTCGTTGTTGCTCCCTCTTTTCAGCTGAATGCTTTTGTACGTTATTTACTCTAGCGGCAATGGCAGATTTAGCAAGAGGAGGGGGAAAAAAGGTAAATCACACTTATGCTACATATGAAAAATTGTCAGTAAACATGAGTGGGAAGTGATAATTCCCTCGCAGGCTTTGCCACTGATTCTTCTTTTCCCATTCCTGGAAGCAGCAAAGCTACGTTGAGAGCATTTCTTCTGATTATATTTCATTCATATGCAAGTAGTCCTCAACCTATGACCACAATTGAGTCCAGAATGTCTGTTGCTAAGTGAGACATCTGTTAAGTAAATTTTGCCCCGTTTAATGACCTTTCTTGCCACAGTTGTTAAAGGAATCATTGCAATTGTTTAGTTAGTAATACAGCTGCAAAGGGACTCTAGCTTCCCCATTGTAACTTTGAATGCTCACTAAATGAACTGCAGTTCAGCATACAATAGTGTCAACTCTGCTATCATTGGATATTCTTGCTTCGACAATGTATGAAAATGCAGCCTTTTTTCTTTCTTATGCTTTACTCTTAGAATTAAATGATGCTCGGGGAGAAGGCGGAATGTGCTGGGAGTTAGTTAGACATAACAGTATTGTACTAGTGTGTGAATTCAGAGCTTGAAATAAGAGCTGATAAGAATTGGCGGGTAGCAGGACAGGAGGGAAAGCCTGCATTTCAAACTAATTGGAGAATGTGATTTATGACTGTTAATTGAAGGAGGGAATTGTGCTTTGATACTATGTGCTCAGGAGAGGGGAATTCAGATTTTGGCTTGGCCTATGTATGTGTCGATGCTATGCTACTCCCATAAAGATTCTTTAAGGTAAACAATGCCTCAAAGGTCTTTGAAGAATTTCATCTGTTGGAACCACGACAAATAGTTTATTCAACAAACTATGGTTGAGGACTAGCCGTGCGTTTGTTTTTTTTTTCTGATTCACATTCCCAAGCAGATAAAGAAGGTTGGATCATTACAGAATAAGGAAGGGGCCTGGGAGGTCTTCTAGTCCAACCCCCCTGCTCAAGGCAGGAGACACCTTATACTATTCTGGACAAATGGTTGTCCAACTTCTTCTTGAGGACCGTCAGTGAAGGAGCGTTCACAATTTCTGGAGGCAAGCTGTTCCACTGGTTAATTGTGCTCACTATCAGGAAATTTCTCTTAATTCTATGTTGGATCGCTCTTTAATAACCTTCCATTCATTACTGTCCTGCCTTCTGGTGTGTTGGAGAACAGATTGACCCCCTCTTCTCTGTGAAGACTGCTATCACATCACCCCTCGTCCTTCTCTTTGTTAGACTAAACAAGAGTTCCATCTTCTATTCAATTCTCTCCAAGCAAACGAGGCAGGTTAAAAGCAGGTGATTTGGTAGAGGGATCACTAATGGTCAGGCCCCTTTCTCTCTCCAGGCCTTCTCAAAGTATGGAGTAAACCTGCTCAGGCCAAAGTAAGGCAACTTAAATCAAATTGTAATGCACTTTACAGTCGTCCTCTTTGGATTTACATTAGGATATTTCATTTCCCAAGAGCTGGATGACCACCTTGCAGCCAATATGGAATGACCATCAAACTGATCAATGTTGACTGGGTGATTTGTATATCCAGAAGCTCAAAACTCAGACTAAAATTAGCCAGTAAAATTCCATGCTTGAGGATGAGCTCAAACCTACGCCTCTCTGCTCCTCGTCTATCTAACTATTGGCTCTCAAGGAAATAAAAGATTTAATTTATTCAGTGATTAAGTTGATCGTTAGCTACCAATTATACCCAAAGAGATAGGAAGGTTTCTACCAACAAATCCTCTTTCAAAGCTTTGCACCCCATCAGGGAACTTTCGCAGTTCTCATCTCCAACTGTTTTGCCTCGCTCCCTCTTGATTTTCTTTTTTTCATTAGGAAGAAATTGTCACCCAGCCAAGCAAATTAGGCTCCACGATGAAATTATCGGGAGAAAACACAACTAAGTCTGAGCGAAGATCGTGCCAGTGACCTGTTAATTTCCAGATCCAAGTCAATTTATACTATCTCTTTTATCTCAGGAAGGAGAAGGAGGAGGAGGAGGAGGAGGAGGAGGAGGAGGAAGAAGAAGAAGAAGAAGAAGAAGAAGAAGAAGAAGAAGAAGAAGAAGAAGAAGAAGAAGAAGAAGAAGAAGAAGAAGAAGAAGAAGAAGAAGAAGAAGAAGAAGAAGAAGAAGAAGAAGAAGAAGAAGAAGAAGAAGAAGAAGAAGAAGAAGAAGAAGAAGAAGAAGAAGAAGAAGAAGAAGAAGAAGAAGAAGAAGAAGAAGAAGCTCCGAATACTGCAAAGCTAATTCAAAGGCTGGGGGTGGGTAATAAAGCCAGGCAAATTTTCAAAGGGCCATTTTGTTTCTGTGAAGTCTCAACTCATTTGTGAAACAATGCGGCACCCGGTCTGTAAGAGGGAGGGCAGGGTTTAAATTTGCCTCCTCTTTATTTTGACGCCTTTTTCATCGCTTTCCAATACAGATTCTTTTCATGTGTTAGGGATGCACAATATCAGCTACTAACATTTGCATCCAGAAAGTGAATTTATTTATTTTATTAATCAAATTTATATAACTGTCGGACCAACTTGCACACAGAAGGACTTGCTGGCTGGAAATATCTCTGCCATTGACGTGGCCCAGTACTGGACAATCACTTAAATAGGAGCCAGCCGTGTGCTGCAGCTGCCAAAAAAGCCAACACAGTGCTGGGCTGCATTAACAGAGGGATAAAATCAAGATCACGTGAAGCATTAGTACCACTTTACAAGGCCTTGGTAAGGCCACACTTGGAATACAGCATCCAGTTTTGGTCACCACGATGTAAAAAAGATGCTGAGACACTAGAAAGAGTAAAGAGAAGAGTAACAAAGATGATTAGGGGACTGGAGGCTAAAACATATAAGGAACAGTTGCTGGAATTGGGTCTGTCTAGTTTAACGAAGAGAAGGACGAGGAGAGACATGATAGCAGTGTTCCAGTATCTCAGGAGCTGCCACAAAGAAGAGGGAGTCAAGCTATTCTCCAAAGCGCCTGAAGGCAGGACAAGAAGCAACGGATGGAAACTAATCAAGGAGGGAAACAACCTAGAATTAAGGAGAAACTTCCTGACAGTTAGAATAATTAACCAGTGGAACAACCTGCCTCCAGAAGCGGTGAATGCTCCAACACTGGAAGTTTTTAAGAAGAGACTGGACAGCCATTTGTCTGAAATGGTGTAGGGTTTCCTGCCTGAACAGACTCGATGACCTCCAAGGTCCCTTCCAATGTATTACTATTATTATTATTATTATTATTATTATTATTATTATTATTATTATTATTATTATTATTATTATTATCAATCATCGCACAGTCAGCCAGATGTTCAGACTGGATTTGGCATTTTGTCTACCTATCTAGTCCTTACCCAGGACCTGGGATAGGCAGATGTGGATGTTTGATGGTATTACAGATATCGTCGCAGGATGGAAGCAGTTCCTAGTAAGGCCGCCTTTTGCAATTAACTAATAGCGAATTTGTCAATGCCAATGGTGTTCAAGTGGTGCTCCAGTTGTTTTGGGATTGCACCCAAGGAGCCTATTACTATTGGTACTACCCTTGCTTGCTTTTGCCACAGTCTTTCTATTTCTATTTGTAGGTCTTTGTATTTTGTTATCTTCTCCAGTTCTTTCTCTTCTATTCTGCTGTCTCCAGGCACTGCCACGTCCACTATCCAGACTTTTTTGTCTTTCTTATGACAATTGTTAAGTCTGGGTGTTATGTTGCAGGTGCTTGTCTGTTTGAATTCTGAAGTCCCAGAGCAGTTTAATTTTATCATTTTCTATGACTTTCTCTATTTTATGATCCCACCAGTTTTTGCTTACAGGCAAATGATATTTTTTGCAGATCTTCCAATGCACCATTGTTGCTACTTTGTCATGCCCTGCTTGTAGTCAGTCTGTGCAATCTTCTTGCAACAGCTTACCAGGTGGTCCACTGTTTCTTCAGCTTCTTTGCATAGGCGGCACTTACTGTCTGTTGCTGTCTTCTCAATTTTGACTTTATATGCATTTGTCCTTAAGGCTTGGTCTTGTGCAGCCAGAATTAGTCCCTCGGTCTCTTTCTTCAATTTTCCTGCTCTTAGCCATTGCCAGGTCTTGTTATTATCTGCTTTCCCAGCTATTTTTTTAATATATTGGCCATGTAGTGCTGTGTCTTCCCATGCCTCTATTCTGTTCTTCATTTGGTCTTTCTAGTAGGACAGTTTGGTCTCTCCAGTAGATGATGATGATGATGATGATGATGATGATGATGATGATAAGGTAGACTTACAACAGCATCCAAAGTTACAATGGCACTGAAAAAAGTGACTTAGACCGTTTTTCACACTTACAACTGTTGCAGCATCCTCAGGGTCACATGATCAAAATTCAGATGCTTGGCAATATGACTCGTATTTATGACTGTCGTTGTGTCCCAAGGTCATGTGATCACTTTTTGTGACCTTCTGACAAGCAAAGTCAATGGGGAAGCCAGATTCACTTAACAACCGGGCTACTAACTTATCAACTGCACCAACTCACTTCACAATGTGTCAAGAAAGGTCATAAAATAGGGCCAAATTCACTGTCTCACTTAATTTTGGGCTCAGATAAGCAAACATAATCTCCAGAGAATCCGGTCAATTAATTGGATACACCATCAATTACACGAGTACAATAAAGTCTCAGTGTAGGACAGCAGTTCCAACCATGGTTCTATCAATTTCCTACAAATGGTTTTCATCTTTCTCAGAAGAAGTAGTTATTTATTGGATGCCAGGGTGAGCTATTAGTCAGCAACCCTCCCTGAAAAGAAAGATCTTTATAATCAAATGCAGATCTTCCAATTTGCAATGTTATCCTTAACATGAGCAAAAAAATGACTTCTGGAAAAAGAAAAGTATAGAACATATTTCCCCCTACTTATCATGCTCCATATCAGAATGAGATGGATCAGAATGTAATGTCAGTTGCTACTTCCTGGTTACAGATTGTATTTCTACGTGCAGCACAAGCTGTCTAGAAGTTACATGTTTCCTTTCTGAGCCAAAGAAAATAATTGCTTTACTCAATATTATCTTTTGAGTTTAGGCCATGATGGATACCAACCTTGTTGTAGTCTTTGACTTGTTCTAAGGTAGCAAAATTTTGCCCTGTGTTGGGATATTAGATTCTCCATTAATGGAGATTTTGGATAGTCTTCACTGCTGTGGCAATTTGATTGTCCAATCAAGAAAACTCATCAAGGAGACAATGTTCTACCTTAGCAGAATATGAGCTTTGGTGAACATGTCCAATATGAAATTACTCATCCTAACCGGTTCCTATAAATTGACCCGCTATATATTCCAGAGGATGGGCTTGAGAAGCTACCTGGAAAAACAGTTAAATTCACTCGTGGGCCCTGCCATTGTATCCATATTTAACTGATGGTTGATCCTGTTGAGCAACATGGGTGGACACTGGCAGATGATCCACCATAAAAATTTCAGTCAGTTCATGCACAAACAAAATCACAATCAACCAGCCCCAGAAGAGGCTAGCTAGAGAAGTCTGGGAACGGAACTCTGCACATCTTAAGGTTGTCAAATTTTATTTATTTACTTATTAGGTTTTTATCTTGCCTTTATTATTTTATAAGTACCATGTTTCCCCAAAAACAAGACAAGGAAGGAAGGAAGGAAGGAAGGAAGGAAGGAAGGAAGGAAGGAAGGAAGGAAGGGAGGAGAAAGAGGGACAGGATGGGATGGGATGGGACAGGGAGGGAGGGAGAAGGAAGGAAGGAAGGAAGGAAGGAAGGAAGGAAGGAAGGAAGGAAGGAAGGAAGGAAGGAAAGAAAAAAGAAAGAAAGAAAGAAAGAAAGAAAGAAAGAAAGAAAGAAAGAAAGAAAGAAAGAAAGAAAGAAGGACGGGATGGGATGGGATGGGATGGGGAGGGAGGGAAGGAAGGAAGGAAAGAAGGAAGGAAGGAAAGAAGGAAAGAAGAAAGAGGGACAGGATGGGATGGGATGGGATGGGATGGGACGGGGAGGGAGGGAGGGAAGGAAGGAAGGAAGGAAGGAAGGAAGGAAGGAAGGAAGGAAGGAAGGAAGGAAGGAAAGAAGGAAAGAAGAAAGAGGGACAGGATGGGATGGGACGGGGAGGGAGGGAGGGAAGGAAGGAAGGAAGGAAGGAAGGAAGGAAGGAAGGAAGGAAGGAAGGAAGGAAGGAAGGAAGGAAGGAGAAAGAGGGACAGGATGAGATGGGATGGGATGGGATGGGATGGGGAGGGAGGGAGAAGGAAGGAAGGAGAAGAAGGAAGGGAATGGAAAGAAATAGGGAAAGGGAAGGTCGAATAGATATCTCATGCATGTATATGTGTATGTAGAGTTTAGCATAAATTTTTCGATAGAGTGACCATATTTCATTAAAATTATCCATACACAATCTAAATCTGCAAGACATCTATTCTTATGTTTCAAGTAGCTTCAGGATTTTAATCCATTGAGTAAAATATGAGATGCTCAACCTAAAATAGCTTGAGCATCCTTGATCTAACATCTTCGTGGGATATTTAAACCCAGATCCACTTATAACCTACTTATCCCACTGAAGTATATGTTAGCTACCCACCTCCTCTCTACATTGATTGAAGAGCCTCTGTTTCTTTATTTGTGATATTATTATTCTTAGAAAACACTTGTCCACCATCAAACCCACCCATCCATTTGGAGGAACAGAGCTGAAGACCCTATGAAATGGCTTTGATGTCCAGTGATGCAATGGCTAGTTTGCAGCCTCTTGTAAGCTGACATGTATATCAACAAGGACTGTTTGTGCATTTAATATGGATGGCATCATGTTTATGTCAGGGTGCTGGTGATTAATAATGCTTCAGATAATAACCCTTTATTTAAAATAATAATAGTAATAATGCAGCAAACAAAGCATGTGGGGTGGGTAGGCAAAACACAACATAATAGAAACCAGGTTCTCTTGAGCTGTCATCAAATGCTTTTGAGCCCCCCTCCTCTCCTCCTCCTCCTCCTCCTTTTTTCAGCAGGCTAGAGTTTTCCCTTCTGCCCCGGGTTATAAAACAGTTTTGTTTCTCCCCAGCCCCACAAGTCATCTCCATTTCTCTTTCAAAATAGGCAATACCCCCAGAGGAATTGTGGGTCGCTGATGCAAGCAAATGTTAGCTGCAAAGAAGCAGCAATTAATCATTTCTTTGCAGTCAAAAAGCCATTTTCCTGGCAAGATTATATTACAATAAGATTACCCACATCCTATGGAGGCTTCTTTTAAAACCTATTTATCCAGAAGAAATATTATTGGCAACAATCTCGTATTACTAAGCAGACTGTAAAGGATATTTTTTTTAATCGTAATTCCAAACTACCCCAAAACTTTTTGAGGTTGTGCTTAAAGTTAAATGCCATTCAAATTTGCCAACTATCTTGGGAATAAGTTTGTTGATAATTGTACTATTTTTGCTTTCTTTGGTTTTTCAGTCTGATCCAAGCACCAGCTTATAAATTGTATGGAAGGAGACCTAGATTTATACATTTTTTTTAAAATGCATATCTTGATTTGAAATGCACAGATGCATTTTAAGCAATAATTAGGCTAAGCAGTGGTTTTGTTTAAACAAAGTTTGAATGCAGGACCCCTTCAAAATAGGGTGGTCCTCTACTTCTAAGAACCAATGAAGTTGCTTTACTGTTCTCACATATCTAATAGTTGGAAGGGATTAAGCCTGCATAATAACTAGATTAGATTTCAGAAGCTCACTAGAAGAACGAGAGAGGTTTGCGCAAGTCTACAGCATCGAATGTTCCAGATGAGGCTTCATAAAATGTGGACATTTCCAAGGAGGCAAATGGCATCACCTTCCTAGTACAATGTGACTGTTACGGTTCCGACAAATGAAACTCTTTAAAAGAACTTTGAGGCATTGTGTAAGGACCCACCCACCCCACTTTGCATCTTAAGAAGACAGAACTCTTGGAATATTTCTTCCAACAGGCATCCTTTATTAAGAGAAAATGGTTGCAGGCGTTCTAGACAGGACCTGGGGCCCAAGCCCTATGGTTCAAGGTTTTAAGGGGTCCCCAGCAGCCCCACCCCACTCCACCATCTTTCCAGTGACAATCCCAGGTGTTACATTTCCACCCCCTTTTTCCTAACTAGACTCTCATCCTCATCCCCCCTCCAAGCATCATCTAACTCTAAAAGCGAAAGGAAAAAGATGGCCACATTTCCATCTGTTGTCAAAGCAAGAACATCCGATGTTAACAGTGTTGACAGTGACTTTTCTACTCAAAATCCAACAATTCAGCAGAAGCCTATAAAGAACCAGTCAAAAGAGAACTAGAGCAGTCATGTTCAACAACAATCCAATCAAGTCAATAAAACCTAGAGACTCGATCCATTGACACAACACACTAAGTCTGAGTTCTTTTGTTGTTGTTGTTATTGTTTTTGTTGTTAATTGTATGTCTTATAGTGTTGTGTGATCTCAGAGCATTTGTTGGGTCTATATTTCAGTGTATTGTGCAAACCCCAGAAAATGGGTCAATTCATAAAATTGTAGTATTAGAAGAGAATTGGAGAAAGAGAAGACAAAGATAGTCAGCAGTAAAGTGAATGGACTCAAGTAGAACAATAATATGTGCAACATTAGAAGACCTGAAAGATCAGGTTGGGAAGGATCCTCCTGAAGAATGTCTACCTATGTGGTCACTGAAAGGCAACACAAATTTCTTGATGTTGAATTTAATAACAGCAGCCAGGCTGTTAGTAGGGCAATATTGGAAGAAGGATTGTTTGCCTACTATAGAAGAATGGACGCTTAAAGTGTCAAATTTAGCAGAAATGGCTAAGATTTCTGCTTATTTGAAGGATCACTCACAAGAAAGATACATTTCGGTTTGGAGAAGATGGATAGATTATATTCAGAATAAATATGGGACTAAAAAGTTCCATTTATTTTATGAATAAATTATTGAATATTATTATTGCTATTATTATTATTGATAATAGTTTAGTGTAGTGGAATCTTTATTATATTGTATTGTTTATAAATTGGGATTTTAATTTGATTATATGATAAAGTTCATTTGTAAATTGTTTATCCTGTGTTAAAAGAGAGTTAAAGTGCATTATATTTGTTTATCTACATAGTTGGTTAATATTAGTTAGATTATGATTATTATATTTGTTACCCTGTATTCAGCTCTGGGAAGTGGGGAAGGGGGGGAGGGGGGGGTGGGTTTGGGATATATTTTGTAATTTTTGTAAAACTTTTCAATAAAAAAAAGTCAACACAAATTTCATGACAGATAATCAACCAACGTGAAGACTTAGCTCTTGAGACACCTATAATGCAAAGAAAGAAAAGAAAGGAACACCAAGGATCAGGTTGAGGACAGATCCTCCTAGAGAAGGTCTATCCCAGAGGTCACCAACCTTTTCATGCTGGCGGCCTGGAGGGAAACTGAGCCACTGTAAAATTTTCACGCACGCGCATGAACAGAGCCATGCACACCCACATGGCGCTAACCACTGCTGCTAGCCCTGCATGCATGTACGAATGGGCCACGCAACCCACATGGCACTAGCGGCCATTTGCGCATGCGTGCATGTACTAGCCGCTGCCTCTGCTAGCGCCGCGCACATGCACAAATGGCTCTACGGGCTCTAGCGTGAGTGGAGGTGGGTGTGCACGCACACTTGCACTCACTGGCCAACCTGTCCCGCGGCCTTGGCCAGTAGGCCACGGCCCGGCAGTGGGCCATGGACCATAGGTTGGGGACTCCTGGTCTATCCTATCTATGAAATCACTAAGAGTCCTCGTGATCTTGATAGCACATAATTGATCAATAAAATTAAACCAAAATTAGTTTTGTGCATAGCTTTGTCCACTTCTTTGTTCTGGTCTCTCGGCATTCTAAGACCAAATGTAATCTTGGCCTCAAGCCAGATTGCACACCCCTAACTAGACAGATGCCCAACTACCCTAAACTGTAACCCCCCCAACAAATCTGAGGTTTCCCCCATTTGACTAAAACTATTTATTTACAACTTTTAAGACTATCTGGATAATCTAAGTTCTACATCTACATCACACACCGAATCTTATTAAATCTTCTAATTACCATTGCACCGTCTCTTCTATGAATAACTTGGGCTTTGATTTTTAAGGAGAAAAAAGACATTGTTTATTAGCTTGCACAGAATAGGTACCCCTGGACCAAACTCTGGAGCCCATTTCTGCTTCTCCAGTTCTCCTTTACATCTTTGACCAGATTTAAAGAAGAACGGAAGAGGCTCGTGCGTTGTGCCAAAAGCTGTTTGTTTTGGGGTTGAGCTTATGTGGAATATCCAGTCCTAGTGGAATTATTGCTTAAAATACGCAACCTTTCCAAGCTCAGGATCAGGACTGTTTGGTCCAGTGGAGTCAGGCCCTGAAAGAGTATTTTCATTTAAAGTAAATTTGAATTTAATTTAAAATTAAAATGCCACATAAGGTCCAGATGTATATGTATTTTTCTGACTCTTAAAGCCAGAAAGTGATTTGAGGAGAGTAGTATATTCCGAGATTTTTCTGTATTTTTCTGCCAGCTACTGTGTATTGCTCTTTTTTATGCTGAATATTATATATGACAGAGTGTTTGGAAGTTGACTGGATATATAGAAAAGGATGCTGCTGGCAATTGATGGAATATAGTAGTACTGCATTATGATTACCTATATATATATTTAAAAGGGCCCCTTGAAGGGGCTGGATAAAACATTTAAAGCAGTGGTTCTCAACCTTTTTAATGCCGCGACCCCCAACCGGTCGTAAGTCAAGGACTACTCAACCGGTCGTAAGTCGAGGATTACTCAACTGATGCAGCACCGTTTGCAGAATGGGACTTTTGGTGGGCTCAGCAGGGCAGAGACAGCCTGGACAATTCCTATTGGCTTTTGAAAGCCAATAGAATTAGACTCTATTCAAGAGAGTCTATTCTATTGGCTTTCAAAAGCCAATAGAATAAAAGGGAGTAGCACAGCTAAGGAAAAGGGGAAAAAAATGGCAGACTGCGTTGTTTGGCAACCCCCATGAAGTGGTCATTCGACCCCAAATGGGGTCCCGACCCACAGGTTGAGAACCACTGATTTAAAGAGTGCTTTGCAAAATATAGTAGCAAAAATAAGGCAGGCCTCCGAAGTGCTAAAGTCGTACGTACATCCTTGAGATAGCTGTTCCAAAGACTGCCTCTGGCTGTTTGCTCATGTGGGTGAAGGTACAGCTGTGCCAGCAGTCCCAATGGGAATGTCTGCATATGAATACAGTACACAGCTGGTCAACCAGGAAAGCGGTCTTCCAGGCTTTCCAAAGGAAAGTATGTTGATGCTGTGGCTTACAGTTTGAACCTGAATATAGGGAATTGTGTTTTATTCAAAAGACCATGGTTCAAAGAAATCCTAGGTTTATAGCTTTATTTAAATCAGATGCTATATTTTTCCTATCCTGCTCTATGGAGTAGAGGGTTGGTCTCTGACAGAAGGCCACCTGAAGAGACTAGAAGCATTTGAAATGTGGACTTACAGGCAGCTGTTATGTATAAGCTGGGTTGACAAGATCAGAAATGAGGAGGTGATAATCCACCTGGGAAAGCCAAGGGAAATCATCAAAACAATTAAAAACGAAAATTAGAATATTATAAGAAGAAGAAGAAGAAGAAGAAGAAGAAGAAGAAGAAGAAGAAGAAGAAGAAGAAGAAGAAGAAGAAGAAGAAGAAGAAGAAGAAGAAGAAGAAGAAGAAGAAGAAGAAGAAGAAGAAGAAGAAGAAGAAGAAGAGCTTTATGAGCTTGCCCATTGAACAATACCTGTCCTTGTTAACTTCATCCACAAGATATATTCTGATGGACTGGTTTGGTCTTCATGCTGTCCATTACCAGCACACTATTGAGTTTTTACAAGTCCACAGGACGAGTCATTCAATGGCACCAGTTCTGGCTGATTTTGGAAGTTAAGAAAATTCAGCCACGATTCCAAACCTACATTTGATTAGACTGGGAAGCTGAAAAAACATTCTGGAAGAAAGAAATGGCCAACACATCTATACAAATGCAAGAACATGATGTGGATACATGCTCACCTCCGCTTGAGGACACCGTTCACTTTTTTGTGGGTCTAAATTTCATTTCTGAATGAAGCTGTCTGACTTGTTTATTAGGATTCCTGCTGGCTTTATTTGGTGATGGAGCATCAGCAGGACAGCATTCTCCAGCAGCTACTCAGCTATAGAAAATTGTAACAATCTTCCCCTCTATAGACTTTGGGGAATGACACCTAAACAATTTACCAGGATTTGTTTGGACTGTAGATGCAAACAGGCTACAGGGTGGTGGTGTGTGTTCAAATCTGCCCTCAAGCCACTTCAGCTTCACCTTGCATTGCTGCCATCCGGCCACAAAAGAAGGGAGGGGGGAATAGGCAAGGGAATAAAAGGAGGGAGGGTGACAGGAACCAGAGTGCCAATCAGACACAAAGGTTGAAAGACCCAAGGACACAACCATGAAAATGGAATGCAAACATCCACCAAAGAGGTGCCAAGACCAAAACTGTTACCAAAACAACTAATTTGAATACTATTGGACACTGACCAAAAGACCAGGGGGGGGGCAAGGACCTGGGAAGACCTGGGAGAAGGGAAATGCAAGGAACTTACGTGGGAATATTCAGATCTGGCTTTGCTTATGCTGCAATTACTTCATTAGTAAAAGCATACCTTTCCTTACAAATGGAGTCGAGGGTCTTTCTTTCCTGAGTGCCCAAGGGCAGACAGTGTGCAGAATTGTGAAAAATAATTGGTTAGAACCGTCAGCAAAGCTACAGCCAACATGACCTTCATAAATTTATTCTAAGAGTTGATCAACATTCTACATTTTGATGAATGGTTGTACTTGGACGGGACCTTCCTTGACCATGTTCTCTTGGAAAGTCATCCAGAATCTAATCTGATTTTTCTCTTCAAAAAAAAATACAACAAAACAAGAGCTGAAAAAATACTATTTTCAGTTCTTAGGGATCTGTAGTGTTCCTGTGTCATTCTCTCTATCAGCATTCTCAGCCTCTCTCTGCTACAGAAAAGATTAAATTCATATTGGTATTCTGAAGGCAAAAATGTGTGGATGGCTTTTGTTTTGGTGGCAGGGACAGGAGGACTAAATCCTTCAGAATGGGAATCTATTAAATTAAAAGCTTGGAATTAACCCTCTTTTAAACCCAGCTTGCCAAAAAAAAAAAAAATGCTTCAGCAAATTAATGACAGTCAACCCTGGATTTTGCTTTCTACACGAGCATCGAGGATATTGTTACTGCAGAATTTCAAAGCAGATGGGGATTCATTCCAGCTGTTCAAAGCTGAGGATGAAGAGAAGATGGTCACTGGGCGGAAAAAACTTGGCTGCTACTGTGCATTAATTGTTCAGAATGATTCAACTAGCTTTCACATGCAAAGGGAGTCCACTTCTGAATATCAGCTGCTTTAGAGCAGGGGTCTCCAACCTTGGCATCTTTACAACTTGTGGACTTCAACGCCCAGAGTTCCTCAGCCAGCCAAGAGCAGGAAAAACTATGGTTTTTGAGCCTCGCTTCCAAGCTTTGATCCCTCTCACCCAAAAGGCCATGGATAATTCGGAAAAGAATAAGAACAGACCAAACAAAGCATTTCTTCAGTCAATACATAATTAATTCATGGAATTTGTTGCCACAAGTTATAGTGAAGGCCACTGCTTTGGATTGGTTTAAAAGAGGATTGGATAGATCTATGGGGACAGGTCTATCAAGGGATGTCAGTTTTGAACATTCAGTGTTAGCTCCAGATTTGGGGCAGCATTGAATTGCAAAAAAGAGATATACCTCCAACATCTGGTTGTGGGTAAGAAACATGTGGTTGGCCACTGTGAGAAGGAAATGCTGGACCACAGTGGTCCTTGGACTGATCCAGAAGACCTGTTCTTCTGTCTCCCTCCTTTCCTTCTCCAGATAAGAAACATGCCCAAATGAACAACTTCTACTTTGTTGTGAATTTATAAATTTATGATTTTGTGAATTTATTTATTGTTACATTAACCAGATCTTGCATGTCTCAAAGTACATTTCTCCCCATTACTTTTACAGCTGAAGAAACTAGATGGGGTCGCTTTTAAAATATTTGCCATATACACATTCCTGCTGCAGGCTAAGCTGTCCATTCCTCTGGCTGTAGCTCTTCCCCGTCTCCCAAGATCACTCCCAAATTATTTTCCTTCCTTCCTTCCTTCCTTCCTTTCCTTCCTTCCATCCTTCCATCCTTCCATCCTTCCATCCTTCCATCCTTCCTCTGCTCTCTGCCAGGCCAGTTTAATATTTATTTGTTATGTATATGTAGGGGTGTGGGTCTATAAATATGTTGTATATAGTATGTTTAGGTGTGTGTTATGTATATGTTCACTTTGAGAGCCGGCAACCAAATTTCATTTTTGATGTGTGCCGTTGTGCCCACAGTAAAAATGACAATAAAGATTATCTTATCAGAACCTTGTGAACGTCTCCCATGGTAGGAGACCAGTTGAAGACTAATGGGCTTTGTGTTTTCATGGCTGGTAGGAGAAAAACCATTTTCTTTGTGCTCAGTGTAAAGTGCCAGACTGCATTTCCCACTAATAATTGCCAGCCCACCATCTCCATCTTGAGGCTGACTTGAAGAGCACATGGCAAAAACTAGTGGACTTCATTTTGAAACTTTCTCACCTCTGCTTTTGTAACTTCTCATCAGATGAAAGCCCTTGAAAAATTTAAATTTGCATATTCTGTTGTTCTCTAGACTGGCCCTCAAAAGGATGCTACCCAAAGAATTTGGATTATTTCATTCCTCAAATGTGCACCACCATATTGGATTTGTGGGTGGAAACAAAATACTGGTCTATGTCTTTGGCAAAGCTCCACAAGCTTTGTAACTCCTTGTTTCACCTCTACCATCCAAAACATGTTACTAGACATAGTTCTATGTCATCTTCCCAATATAATTAAACACTAAAAAATGCTAAATGCCATTCCAGGGTATTTGCAAGAAGGGTCTAAAAGTCAAGATGTCTGTTGGCACCATATGATTGAAACCTCACCCTCTTTTTAAATATAACATGTGTAACATGCGTTAGAAAGGGGCATAGGTTCAATCAAATTTCGCCATTTTTATTTGACATGTTTGACCTCGAAGTGGACACCCCTCTGCCATTTCATCCCAATTATTAAAGATTGCAGGTGAGTTTTATTTTATGATAAGGTTAAACATTGGGAAAACCAAGGCTGCATTGTACAGGGAAAGAAACTCAAGTGCTACTGCTTAATCCCATGAAAGAAGTAACTATCTAACAAACTCCTTCTCAAAGATGATCAGGGAGCTGGAGGCTAAAACATATGAGGAACAGTTGCTGGAATTGGGTATGTCTAGTTTAGTGAAGAGAAGGACGAGGGGGGACAGGATAGCAGTCTTCCAGTATCTCAGGGGCTGCCCCAAAGAAGAGGGAGTCAAGCTATTCTCCAAAGCACCTGAAGGCAGGACAAGAAGCAACGGATGGAAACTAATCAAGGAGAGAAGCAAGCTAGAACTAAGGAGAAACTTCCTGACAGTTAGAACAATTAACCAGTGGAACAACCTGCCTCCAGAAGTGGTGAATGCTCCAATGCTGAAAGTTTTTAAGAGACTAGACAGCCATTTGTCCGAAATGATACAGGGTTTCCCGCCTGAGCAGGGGGTTGGACTAGATGACCTTCCAACATTATTATTAAATGAAATGAACTAATTTATTGCATGACCATTTGTGCTGCTAAATCAAGTTTCCATAATACATCACCAATTAATTACCATAAGTTACAATATGTTATTGCTGGACTTCATAAAGTATTGTGAAATATGACATTGTAGGAAGAAAATGGTCAACAGGATTCTCCCAGGATCTGTGGCACAGAATTTATAAACTACCAACAGTTACAGTAACTTTTAACTGGGCAAAACAATGCATCATAAGGCAACAATTTTTGAACCAAGGTACTCAAATGAGCTAACTTACAGAATGCATCCCGAATCGAGGACCTGTGACTCCCGTGGGATTTAAAGTTGGCCGATTTGTAGCTGCTTCAGTGTTGCCGCATCACCGTACCATCCTCCAAAGGTTCAGTAGAATGGTCCCGCATAAGCTCTCCTGAGACCAGGTAGACTGGTTCCACCATCAGCTGTCAGAGGGTAGCCAGACATGGTCAAGCTGGCTGGAAGTTGGAAGTCACTCCTGTTCCTGATGGATATTCTATTTCTCTGTTACTCAACTGTTAAACTTGTGTAAAGGTAAAGGTATCCCCTATCCCAGTGGTTCTCAACCTTTCTAATGCCGTGACCCCATAATACAGTTCCCCATGTTGTGGTGACCCCCAAGTGGGTGTGGCCACCAATAAGAGGGAGTAGGACAGCTAGGGAAAAGGGGGGAAAATGGCGGACAGCGTGGTTTGGCAACCCCCATGAAATGCTCATTCGACCCCAAATGGGGTCCCGACCCACAGGTTGAGAACCATTGCCCTATCCAGTCATGTCTGGCTCTGGGGGGTGATGCTCATCTTTGTTTCTTAGACAAGGGAGCTAGCACTGTCCAAAGTTACTTCCGTGGTCATGTGGCCAGCATGACTATATGCCAAGCTGCACAGAACACTGTTACCTTCCCACCGGAGTGGTACTTATTTATCTACTTGCCTTTGCATGCTTTAGAACTGTTAGGTGGGCAGGAGCTGGAGCAAGGAACGGGAGCTCACCCTGTTGTGTGGTGCTCGGGTCTTGAATTCAGTCTCTCAGTTTTCTGGCTGATAAGCTCAGTATCTTTAACCGCTGAGCCATCTTTTCTCTTATCTAATTTACTCTAAAATCTTAACTCAGTGGTTCTTGTATGCTGAGGTATTAGAATCCACCAGAAAGTCAAGTATCCTTCAAACTGAACTTGACTCCTGATGATTACATGGAAACAGGAGTGTACCTTCCTTGGTAAGAGGGAATGGTGTGCTATTGTCTTAATCTAGGACAGTGGTTCTCAACCTTTTTAATGCTGCAACCGCCAACCAGTCATAAGTCGAGGACTACTCAACCGGTCATAAGTCGAGGACTACTCAACTGGTGCAGCACCATTTGCAGAATGGGACTTTTGGCGGGCTCAGCAGGGCAGAGACAGCCTGGACAATTCCTATTGGCTTTTGAAAGCCAATAGAATTAGACTCTATTCAAGAGAGTCTATTCTATTGGCTTTCAAAAGCCAATAGAATAAAAGGGAGGAGCACAGCTAAGGAAAAGGGGGGAAAAATGGCAGACTGCGTTATTTGGTGACCCCCGTGAAATGGTCATTCGACCCCAAATGGGGTCCCGACCCACCGGTTGAGAACCACTGATCTAGGATGTGTTTTGGACTTCACACGCTAGTTTACAGCCCGGAGTGTCTGACAGATGCCCCTTGGTCTCTTGTAATAATCCTCTTACTGCTACTGGGCATTTTCACGTGAAATCTGGCCTTGGTTTCAATAACACTCTTCATTACAGAAGCAAGCAATTACAGAAAGATGAAGGGCCTTTTCTAACAGGCTAGAAATCTGATGGTATTTATAAGCATGCCCCAAAACGCTAATCCTAAGCTTCCTTTTTCTGCTCTTTTGAAAGACTGCTGGCAGAGTTTCTGTCAGGCTAGCTATCTATTTAACCTTCATTTACCAGAACGGTTCAAGCTATCCCCCTGGCTGTGGTTTCCTGCATTTCTTGCTCAACTCTTATTTCAGTAATCATTGGAAGTCTCCCGTCTAACTAGCAAACTGACCTGAAGCTTTTCAGTTTCCAAGAGTGCCCAAGGTAGCCTTCTGCTCAGAGGAAATGAAGTGTTTGGGGTGATGTTTCCTAAAGCAAAAAGAACAACCTGATGGCTATGATTGACTGATTCCCATCCAGACATGCTGGCTGAGGAATTCTGGGAGTTGAAGTCCACAAGTCATAAAAGGGCCAAGTTTGCTAAACCAAAATTAAGAACAGCTGTGTGAACTTTACAGTACTCTGCTGGTCTACCAAAGAACAAATGCAGTGCTATCATGGGATATTCCATTGTCTAAAGCAGGGATGTCCTACCTTGACAACTTTAAGACTTGTGGACTTCAATTCCCAGAATTCCTCAATCAATTAACAATTAACCCATAGAAAGGCTTGCCTTCAGAAGTTGTAGGCTGGAGGTTTTTAAGAAAAGACTGGACAACTACCTATCTGAAATGGTATAGGGTCTTCTGCTTGAGCAGGGGGCTGGATTAGAAGACATCCAAGGTCCCTTCCAGCTCTATTCTGATTGATTCTGATTGATTGGCCAAATCACACAGATGACATCAGAAGCAGAATCTCTCTAGAGTTGATTAATGGCCCAGCAGAAATTCAAAGCAGGTGAGGATGAAGAGAAGATGGTCACTGGATGGAAAAAGCTTGGCTGCTACTGTGCATTAATCGTTCAGGATGATTCAACAGAGCTTCCGTATGCAAAGGGAGTCCACTTCTGAATATCAGATGCTTTGAGCAGGGCTCTCCAACCCTGGCAACTTTACAACTTGTGGACTTCAACTCCCAGAGTTCCTCAGCCAGCGATGCTGGCTCAGGAACTCTGGGAGTTGAAGTCCACAAAGTTGCCAGGGCTGGAGACGGTTGCTTTAGAGCAAAGAGCAGGAGAAACTATAGCCTCTCAGCCTCACTTCCAAGTTTTGATCTCTCTCTCTCACCCACAAGGCCATGGATAATTCGGAAAAGAATAAGAACAAACAAAACATTTCTCCACTCAATACATAATTAATTCATGGAATTTGTTGCCACAAGTTGTAGTGAAGGCCACTTACCTT
Source organism: Crotalus tigris (assembly GCF_016545835.1). NCBI lineage: Eukaryota > Metazoa > Chordata > Lepidosauria > Squamata > Viperidae > Crotalus > Crotalus tigris. The sequence goes on along the minus strand of NW_024097536.1, from coordinate 193,522 downwards.
GGATCGGTTTAAGAGAGGATTGGATAGATCAGCAGCTCCCAACCTTTGTATACCCCGCAGCTCTAGAAGGCTTGTGATATATTCTCACATGTCCAGATGAACTACTTCTACTTTATTGTGAATTTTTAAAGTATGATTTTGCGAATTTATTTATTGTGGCTGTTATTGTTACTGCCTGGATAGATACCTGTCTTAATAGAAATAACTTTTATACAAATGACTTTTTTCTTAATAAAATCAACAGGAAAAAGATTGAGTTGGGCCTTTTTTCTCATTTAAAAGAAAGCAAAGTTGCTTTGTTGAGTTTGTTTGGCATTTCCAAATGATAGTGTTATTCCCACTGTGGCAATATGGAAGGGCTAGTTGTATAGCTAGTGAGTTAGTAATCCCTGAGTCCAGACTATATTTGAGTAGCAGCTGCCATACATCTATCCTACTAAAATATCTTAGTGCTTTGTTTGGGCAACTTTCTATTTTATCACACATGTTCGAGACTCGGGGCATGGCACACATGCCCACAGAGAGGGCTCTGAGTGCCACCTCTGGCACGCGTGCCATAGGTTCGCCACCACTGACATACAGCAATGTACATTCTCATGTGCTGAAACAGGGATGGGAAACTACAGCTGGTTCAGGAATTTGGGGAGTTGAAGTCCACAGGACGTAAAGGGGCCATAGTTCCCCATCCCTGCATTAAAACCTCTTTGGATGAACATTAGATTGGGTCTAACCCTATTTGATTTCCAGAAACTTATTAATATTTAGCCTTTCTAGGCAGAATCTGAAGATTAATAGGGGTGATAACATTTGCATAGGTTGTTTATTGTTATAATTAACCAGGGTTGAGTTAAGTACGGTAAATATTAGGAATTAGGCCAATGTGCAGGTAGTCCTGCAAACATTCTTTACGTGACTGTTCAGCAAGTGACTTACGACTAGAGTCACATGATTGAAATTTGGGCATTTGGCAACTGGCATGTGTTTACAATAGTTGCCGCATCATAAGGTCACGTGATCCCCACTAATGACTTTCCCAGCTGTCTTTCAACAAGCAAAGTCAATGGGGGAAGCCAGATTCACTTAATGACTGTGTATTTCACTTAACAACTGTGGCAAAAAGGTGTGACCTGCTTAACAGCCACCTTAACAGCCTAACGATGGAAATCTGATCCCAATTGTGATTGTCGGTAGATGACTGCCTGTATGAGACAGATCATAGGAGGAGGAGGGCTCAAAAGAAGAAGGAGGAGGAGGAGGAGGAAGAGGAGGAGGAGAAGGAGGAGAAGGGGGAGAAGGAGGAGAAGAGGAGGAGGAGGAGGAAGAGGAGAAGAAGGAGGAGGAGAAGGAGGAGGAGGAGGAGAAGAAGAAGCAGAAGAAGAAGAAGAAGAAGAAGAAGAAGAAGAAGAAGAAGAAGAAGAAGAAGAAGAAGAAGAAGAAGAAGAAGAAGAAGAAGAAGAAGAAGAAGAAGAAGAAGAAGAAGAAATAATAAAGGTAGGTAGATAGATAGATAGATAGATAGATAGATAGATAGATAGATAGATAGATAGATAGATAGATAGATAGATAGATAGATAGATAGATAGACAGACAGGCAGACAGACAGACAGACAGACATGATAAGGATAGGGATAGGGATAGATGGAGAGAGAGAGAGAGAGAGAGAGAGAGAGAGAGAGAGAGAGAGATTTCAAAGTGTTAAAATGGATACAAATCTGGCTGCTTTACAATAACTAACTGCTAGGAATATTTTAGCACGTATGAGTTCCTGTTTCTAGAAAATGTATTTATAGAACCAGCTTATGCTTTCTATGGTAGAAGCTGGGTGAGGTTTTTGCGCAGTGAGATCTATGAACCCAGCCAATTGTGTGAAACCTGTGGTGAACGAAAGCAAGTCTTAGAACAATGTGTGTATCCAAACCAGAGACTTTGAAAATGTTCAGAGAGGATGAATGTGTTAGAATTCCATCAAATACTATTCCAACGAATGAAGTATCCTTGCTCATGAAATCCACCCTCTCTTTTCTGTGCAAATTTTACAGATGTAATCTGGGATGTATATAGTACACATATCCTATTACAACCCCCTGCAGAAAACAGTCAATTTGTTTAGCAGTGCAGCCATCCAGAGCAAATAGTGTGATAGATTAAAAAAAAATGCCACTACAGATTCTCTTCTGCGTTTTGCTCTACACAGGGCTGTTGGCAGTGTATAAGAAGAGCAAAGCAGTGTCACAACTGCACACTCAATGCTCAGCCCCCTTTTTCATAACCAAGTGGTTATGAAAAAAAAATCCAAGCGACTCTTGATAGGTAAAGTGAAGCATCATTTTTATTTTTGAAATATGAGACAAATCCATGCCAAAGTAGCACAATTCTAGAATAAATTCAACCAACTCATATTTATAAATGCTTGCAGTATTCCACAGTCATGTGATCACAATTTTTGACTTTTTTTGTTATTTTCCAGCAGCAAATGGCAAAAAAAAAAAACATCCGTTGGGTATGCTGGATTTGTAATCACCGCATGGTCCTCTTAGCAACCATGGTTACTATTATAAAATTAATCATGTAATTGAGTCCAGTCATGTGGTACGTTGACTTGCAGCTACAATGACTGTAAACCCAAAATTCTGGGCTCCATTGTGATCATAAGGTGAAGATAACCTGTGGTTAGTTGATATTTATCCAAAGACTAGTATTAGTTGACTCCTATTCAATGACTAAACATGGCCGACTAACCAAGAGCCCTGGTGGCGCAGTGCTTATAATGCAATATTGCAGGCTAACTCTGCCCACTGCCATGAGTTCGATCCTGACCGGCTCAAGGTTGACTCAGCTTTCCATCCTTCCGAGGTCGGTAAAATGAGGACCCAGGTTGTTGGGGGCAACATGTGACTCTGTAAACTGCGTAGAGAAAGCTCTGTAAAGCACTACGAAGCGGCCTATAAGTCTAAGCACTATTGCTATGGGCAACCATGCTTATTTCCAAGAATAGCCAACATCAAGTAATGCTGCTATTATAATCTTTAGAAGACTAATTACTATGTCATGTGAACATAGTCTATGAACAGCAGAGCTTTTGATTTGCATGCCAAAGATTCCACATTGTATACAACTCCTCCTGCAAGCATCAAGTAGCTAGTAATGAAAAAAAAGCTTTCTCTCCCTGTTATTTTCAGAAACCTGCCACCAATCAAAGACATCAATAACTACCTAGCTGGATTTCTGAATTGGTATAAAGCAATTTTCCCTCTTTCTACCAATCAAGGCTGAATGTTTTCAAAGTTCTATCATGTTTATACCTGAGAATGTCTGAGTGAAATGATGCTCATTTCCAACTAATTAACCAAAAGATTGCAGTGTTTGAACTCCCGTTAATTTCAATGCAAGAATTCATTATGTTTCTATCTTTTTCCTCCATGGAAACGGGTTTCTCTTTGATGGTTCCATGTCCTAATTTGGAGGCCTTGCTAAAATAATAAATACTGTAATAGGTGGGTTAAAGTGCCCATAAATATATGGCTGACTATTACGTACCACAATAATAATAATAATGTACAGTAAAACCGTACTGGATGGGTGATCATCCCAGACAATAAGAACTGTGATAAATATTGGAGTTCCTGGACATCTGGTTAAAAAAAATGGGCTATTGGACTCGGGACTGTTGGCTGAACAACCAGAGCCAGTAGCCACAGAACTACTGGAAGAAAAGTTGTTAATAACATACAAAGATTGAAACAAAGGAAATAATGGTGCCTTGGGTGCAATCCCCCCCAAAATCTCGAGCATTGTCCCCTGCATTGACAAAAACACCATTAGTCAATTGCAAAAGGCAGCTTTCCTTGGAACAGCTTATATCCTGCAATGATGCCTTTAACGCCACCAAACAATATCTGCCTATCCCAGATCCTTGGGAGGATTTATGATAGTTGCAGCGTCCTGGGGTCATGTGATCACCACTTGGTTGAACACCGCTGCTTTAAGTTTTAGAAAAAGCTCCTAAACATTCCTGCACACCTTGTGTCCTTTTTAGAAATCGAAGGTGTTTCTCATTGGTTTCTGTCCAAGCTAACAAATATTTCTCCTGATTTTTAAAGATGATCATTATGGAAATCCACACCACTCCCATAAGATCTCCTAAAGATTACTCCTATTCAAAGCAAGGACTCCTACTGCCACCACCAATACTGCAACCCTATTATTATTTTTGCTTTCAAGCCGTAAATACAAATATTGTCAACTTCATTAGTTAATGGTGCAATTAATTACAGCTTCACAGTTTGCTTTCAGGATTAAAAATACTGAAATAGCTAATTAAAAAATGGGAGGGAGGGAAATGTAACTCAACCTGGATGTACTTACTGTATGATTACTGTACTTATTAACACGTTGTTTGCAGAGCTTTGGATTTGAAAACAAAAGAATGCTTCAGGATCCAGAGCATCCCTTTGAAGTTCTTTAAAACAAGGCCTCTTTTCCTATTCCACAGGAGAATGATGTGATCCTTGGAAAAGATGTAGATATTGGAAGGAATTACAGAGAAGAATTCCAGTGTTCAGTGAATCAGAATAACAGAGTTGGAAGAGACCTTGGAGGTCTTCTAGTCCAACCCCCTGCTCAGGCAGGAAACTCTATACCATTTCAGTTCAATGGTTGTCCAATCTCTTCTTAAAAACTTCCAGTGTTGGAACACCCACAACTTCTGAAGGCAAGCTGTTCCACTGGTTGATTGTTCTCACTGATGGGAAGTTTCTCTTTAGTTCTAGGTTGCTTCTCTCCTTGATTAGTTTCCATTCATTGCTTCTTATTCCTGCCTTCAGGTGCTTTGGAGAATAGCTTGACCTCCTTTCTTTGTGTCAGCCCCTTAAATATTGGAACACTGCTATCATGTCACTGCATAGTCCTCCTTTTCACTAGACTAGACATACCCAATTCCTGCAACCATTTACCAGCCCCCTAATTATCCTTATTGCTCGTGTCCTCACTCTTTGTAGAATCTCAGTATCTTTTTTGTATCAGAGGGACCAAAACTGGATGCAGTATTCCAAGTGTGGCCTTACCAAGGCATTATAAAGTGGTATTAATCCTTCACATGATCTTGACTGTGTGGTGAAACTTGGTTTGTATTCCCAAGAGGGAGGAGGACAGCAAAGTTTAGATTGGTTGGGAAGAAGAAAGTTAAAATGGCTCCCCCTTAGGATGGAGGATTAAAGCAACTACTTGCATCCGGAGTTCTCAGAGCATATCTTTAGTGATACAAATAGTTGTTTTAGTTTGGCTAGATTCTGTCTGTAGGTGAGGAATAATAAGGGAAACTGCTTAGAAGTAATTTTGCATGTCTTTCTTGCTTTCGGGGACCTGACACCCATTCACCTCATGCTTTGTTTAAAAGAACCGTCTCGGCCTTGAATCTGAAGTCCCGTCAGCTTCAGACATTTATGTTGACCTCAGGCCTTTATCACAAAGCTGTATTTTCCACCCACAGGAACCAATGTACATTAACCGACAACAGTAATCTCTCCCTCCCATAAATGAAAAACACACCTCAAATAAGGGCCGGGTGACCGTCTCTTTCCAGCCTAATTTCCAGGTTCGGACCATCAGGAGGGATGGGATCCACCACAGCTCTGAAAGAAACGCCTTGTTGTATCAGTGTGAAGCTGAAAATGTAGCTTAGTAAAAGGGTTTTTCACTTACTCAGGAGAAAATTTCAATTCCGTTCTATCAAGCTGCAACTGCCGTTGTTGCTGTTTTGAAAAATGACATGTCAATATTTGTAATTTAGAATAGCTTACATGCTTGTGATGGAACATTAAAAAAAACACGATTGTTTGAGAGTGCTCAATGCCTCTAGGGAAAAAAAGGCATACTTAAATTATTCAAATGCAGTTTGTCTTAAAAGCAAAATAACAAATGTTGTTTACCCTCTATTCAACCGCTTCAGTTGCAGCTTCAAGGTTTAATGAGATGAGGATTATAAACTGCCTGTCACACGGTGCATAAGAGATAGAAAACCAAGTTTGTTGGTACCCGTGTTGTTTTTATTATACTGAGTTGTCAAAGTCCAAGAAAAAGTCAGGAAAATATTAATCCTTGAAAGATAAATTGGTCTGGATGAAAACCTGTCCACAAGATTAAAAGCTGGGCAAAATAAAACTGGAATTAAGATATTTTCAAGTTCATAATAACTTACTCAGCAAAGAAAAAAAAATAACAATGAGTCAATGACCAACTACATATTAGATGTGTATTACAGTGTATAATCTATAATCAGGCATGACATTTATAACTATATCTCCTCGATCTTGTGCTGTATATGTTGGACCAGCCCTCAACAATTTGGCCAACAATCATGCTAATGGAAAGGGTGGTCTATCTTTCTGGATGATAACAGGTTTGAATAAGGTTGATAGCAGCAGGATATGAAGAACCATATACAGGGGGTCCTCGACTTGAATACCATCATCGGCATTGACAAATTCACCATTAGTCAATTGCAAAAGGCGGCCTTACTAGGAACTGCTTCCATCCTGCAACGATATCTGTAATACCATTAAACATCCACATCTGCCTATTCCAGGTCCTGGGGAAGGACTCGATAGGTAGACAAAATGCCAAATCCAGTCTGAACATCTGGCTGACTGTGCGATGATCCATAATAATAATAATAATATAATTTTCAAGCCTTCCAGGAATGACAAGAAGAAGGGAAGGATGCTTGGGTGAAATGGAACGTTTGATTTTAGCTTTTGATGGAAAGCTTCTGCGATACGCTTCACCTCATTTATTTAATGCCTTAATTTTAAAGACTTCATTATTCACGATAATTATTCATCATCATGGCACAGTGGTTAGAATGCTATATTGCAGGCTGACTCTGCCCACTGCCCGCAGTTTGATCCTGATCGGCTCAAGGTTGACTCAGCCTTCCATTCTTCCAAGGTTGGTAAAACGAGGACCCAGATTGTTGGAGGCAACATGTCGATTCTGTAAATCACTTAGAAAGGGCTGCAAAGCACTGTGAAGTGGTATATAAGTCTAAGGGCTATTGTTATTGCTATTGTTTTCCAAAATAATCAATCAGAATAGAGCTGGAAGAGACTGTGGAGGTCTTCTAGTCCAACCCCTTGCTCAGGCAGGAGACCCTACACCAGTGGTTCTCAACCTGTGGGTCGGGACCCCATTTGGGATCGAACGACCATTTCACGGGGGTCGCCAAACAAGGCTGTCCGCCATTTTTTTCCCCTTTTCTTTGGCCACGCTCCTGGCACCCGGTGATGTATAAGTGGTTGGGGGTCACCACAACATGGGGAACTGTATTATGGGGTCGCGGCATTCGAAAGGTTGAGAACTACTGCCCTACACCATTTCAGACAAATGGTTGTCCAATCTTTTCTTAAAAGCCTGCATGATAGAGCATCCACAACTTCTGAAGGCAAGCTCTTCCACTGATTGATTGTTCACACTGATGGGAAGTTGCTTCTCTCCTTGACTAGTTTCCATTCATTGTTTCTTGCCCTGCCTTCAGATGCTTTGGGAAATAAGTTAAGCCCTTCTTCCTTTGTGGCAGCACCTCAAATATTGGAAGGCTGCTGTCACGTCACCCCTATTCTTTCTTTTCTCAAGACTGGCCAAACCCAAATCCCGCAACCGTTCTTCATATGTTTCAGTCTCCAGGCCTTTCATCATCTTAGTTGCTCTTCTTTGCACTTTTCCCCAAAGTCTCAACATCTTTTTTGTAACGTGGTGACCAAAACTGGATGCAGCTGAATTAAGCAAACAGGCAGGGTCCACCCAACGTGTGAAGCCTTCAAAGTCACAATGGCACAAAGTAGCCGTGAGCTTCTTTCACAAAACCCCGTCATTTTAACCTCCGGAGCAAAAATTTACTTGAGTCTCTGAGAAAGGTATCTCTCAAAGATGAACAATGGCAGGCTGATAAAGAGAGATGAATGGAAAGCAGAAAAGCTACGTGATCCAGATGTCACTAGGTCGGCTTCCATTTATAGCAGCTGCACATAGCAACTAAGTCAGTACCCAACAATCTTTTTTCCAAGCCGTCACTATGTCATGGTGTTAGACAAAGTCTAAAAATAGAATCCCTCCGAGAACCTGCTGTTTTTGCTTTTTAAATCGGAACAAAGACAGCACGGACGGGCCTCTTCTGAGTCTCTTCTGAGTAGCCAGGAGGGTTTGGTTCCACTGGTTGACCATCCTAATGCCCAGGATGGGGCTGAGACTGCGTATAATAGGGTGATATCTCAGAAACGGGTCTAGGCTCTTTAAATAGATCTGGTTGGATCTGAGAGGTGTTGACAGCATCATTCTCAAGTCATTTAAAAAGGGAAGGCGGTTCTGGGGCTGAGCTGTTGAAGCACTGAGTAAAGATTAGGCATCTGTTGTTGAAAAATAGATTTGTGTGGTGGTGTGTGACCTTGGGAGACAGGAGGACAACCGTCCTGCAAAAGACAGCCCACAGAAGCAAGAGGAACATGGGAAGCATCTTAGAAGGAGCGTTCCCTAGATTTCTGGAAAAGTTGTAACCCTTGAATTACAACAGTAGAATTAGAATTAGAATTAGAATTGTGGAACAGCTTGCCTTCAGAAATCATGGATGCTCCATCACTGAAGATTTTTAAGAAGAGACTAAAGACAGTCACTTGTCTGAAAGGGTCTCCTGCTTGAGAAGAGGGTTGACTAGAAGACCTCCAAGGTCCCTTCCAACTATTCTATTCTATTCTATTCTATTCTATGCTATTCTATGCTATTCTTCATTCCATTATTCTATTCTATTCTATTCTATTCTATTCTATTCTATTCTATTCTATTCTTCATTCCATTATTCTATTCTATTCTATTCTATTCTATTCTATTCTATTCCACTCCACTCCACTCCATCTATTCTATTCTATTCTATTCTATTCTATTCTATTCTATTCTATTCTATTCTTCATTCCATTATTCTATTCTATTCTATTCTATTCTATTCTATTCTATTCTATTCTATTCTATTCTATTCTATTCCACTCCACTCCATCTATTCTATTCTATTCTATTCTATTCTATTCTATTCTATTCTATTCTATTCTATTCTATTCTACATTCCATTATTCTATTCTATTCTATTCTATTCTATTCTATTCTATTCTATTCATTGTTCATGTTTTAAATTGTCTGGACCCGGCATATTAAATATAGATTCAATATATTGCCATGTGTTAGTATGGGTGTCTTTGAATCAATGTTGACTCCTGGTGACTGCCTGGATAATCCCCTGCAGTTTTCTTGGAAAGATTTTGGAAGTGATTTGCTATTTGTCCTTCCCAGGGCCGAGAGAGAGTGACCAGCCCAAGGTCACCCAGCTGACATCATGCTTAAAGTGAAACTAGAATTCATCATCTCCTGGCTTCTAGCTTGGTGCCTTAAACATTATATCAGTCTGGCTCTATATTGCAATAGCTAAATTGATTTATCAGCTGAGTTCAATATAGATTGCTTGGCTTGGCTGTTTGCCATATGGAGAACTAGCCAGCATCATTCATTTTATTCTGACTTATTCAGCCAAGATCATATGTTTGAGCTGGACCAAGGACTCAAAGAACGTGCTGGCCATAGGTTCTGAAGCTGACAAAAATTGCAGAAAACTATTTAGATGAAAAATTGCTCTTGGAAGCTGAAATGTGAATCTAATCACTACATATCACAGAAATGACAAGCTGTGGTTTTTTTTTTTTTAAACAATAGGACTGATTGTATCATCACCTCCACTCTCCTGACCTGTTTACTTGTTTGTTTTATATTTTTTATACTGTAAATATTTATTGCCTGACCCAATCTGAACAGAATTTTTGTGCGGGGCACAAGAAAGGCTAAAGAAGTCTGCTAAAAAAAAAGCATATGCAGATAATAAAAAGAACAGTGAAAAATAATGAATGCATCAAAGATGCTATTCAATTATCCAATGAAACAATACAGCATTTCCAAGCATTAAAGCTTTCTCCAGAGAACTGAATTGACCCAATGTGTTTGAATTAGGATAATTTGAGATTGATCGTTTGTGCCTTGAGTGACAACTCTTGAGTTGATTTGTTCAATAATACCTTAGTTTCTTTTCTTGACTGTCCAGGCTATTTTCAGGAGTCTTCTCCATTATCAAAATGGAAAGGTATCAATACTCAGAAACAGAATCGGAATAGAGCTGGAAGGGACCTTGGAACTCATCTAGTCCAGCCCGCTGCTCAAGCAGGAGAATCTATACCAACTAAATTTAATTTTTAATGTGTGCCATTATGCCCAAAGTAAAAAATGACAATAAAGGTTATCTATCCATCTATCTATCTATCTATCTATCTATCTATCTATCTATCTATCTATCTACCTACCTACCTACCTACCTATCATCTATCTATCTATCTATCTATCTATCTATCTATCTATCTATCTATCTATTTATCTACCTATATTTATCTATTTATCTATCTACCTATCTATCACCTATCTATCTATTTACCTACCTACCTATCTATCGCCTATCTGTCTGTCTATCTATCTATCTATCTATCTATCTATCTATCTATCTATCTACCTACTTACCTACCTATCTATCTACCTATCTGTTGCCTATCTATCTATCTATCTATCTATTTACCTACCTACCTACTTATCTATCGCCTATCTGTCTGTCTATCTATCTATCTATCTACCTACCTACTTACCTATCTATCTATCTATCTATCTATCTATCTATCTATCTATCTATCTATCTACCTACCTACCTACCTAGCTATCATCTATCTATCTACCTATATCTATCTATTTATCTATCTGTCGCCTATCTATCTATCTATCTACCTACCTATCTACCTACCTACCTACCTACCTATCATCTATCTATCTATCTATCTATCTATCTATCTATCTATCTATCTATCTATCTATCTATCTATTTATCTACCTATATTAATCTATTTATCTATCTACCTATCTATCACCTATCTATCTATCTATCTATTTACCTACCTACCTATCTATCGCCTATCTGTCTGTCTATCTATCTATCTATCTACCTACTTACCTACCTATCTATCTATCTATCTGCCTATCTGTTGCCTATCTATCTATCTATCTATCTATCTATTTACCTACCTACCTACTTATCTATCGCTTATCTGTCTGTCTATCTATCTATCTACCTACCTACCTACCTACTTACCTATCTATCTATCTATCTATCTATCTATCTATCTATCTATCTACCTACCTACCTACCTAGCTATCATCTATCTATCTACCTATATCTATCTATTTATCTATCTACCTATCTGTCGCCTATCTATCTATCTATCTATCTACCTACCTACCTATCTATCGCCTATCTGTCTGTCTGTCTATCTATCTATCTATCTTTATCTATATCTATCTATCTATCTATCATCTATCATTAGACAGACAGACATAGAGGGATAGAGGGATAGATGAAAGAGAGAGAGATTATTTTGCATAAAACAAATTATTGGTAAATCAAGAAGGAAGCATTAGATTGGCTAGGAAGGATTGGGCCCTCATTCCAAGAATTTGAAATGACTACAAAGGACTCCTTCATGAAGAGATAGGTTGGATGCTTGCAAAGGAAACCAGGAGGACAATGACAGATTAAATGCCATTGATCCTTATTTGATCTACTAATTATACTGTCAACTCTGATTTAGAGGAGTTTATTTGCTTTTAGCCCTGACTGACTAAAAGGACTGATCTCCTTTCCCTATGGATTTTCACCAAGTGGGATTATTTTTTTTTAAATTAAAAGTTTTACAAATTTAATACAATATAAACCCCTCCCACCCCATCCCCCCTCCCAGCGGGATTATTGAAGAGGGCAAGAGCTGGGAGTCAGAAGTTTGCGAATAAGTGTGCAAAAGATTTTGTCCAAAATTTCCAGCCATTATTTTCTTTAAGGGACACAATCCCCCACCCACCCCCACCCCCAGGGAAAATGGGTAGTGCCTAGCTGCTGTTGGCAGTGAAATTATTTAATTGGTGTCATCAGCGCTGCCCCCCCCACTTGCTCACTCACTATTCCTTTCTCTCTCTTTTTATACCCATATCAAATCTCCTTTCCATTGAGTTCAGTTCCTGGAAATTTGGTAGCAATGTTTGTTTGCTTATTTATTTATATCCCACCTTTATTGTTTTTATAGAAGTGGTTTGCCACTGCCCTCTTCAAGATGGGGTGGTTCTTTTTCTTTTCTGTGCCCACAGTAAAAAAATGACAATAAAGGTTATCTTATCTTACCTTATCTAAGCAAATCTGGCTTCCCCCGTTGATTCTGCTTGTCGGAAACCAGCTGGCAAGGTCACAAATGGTGATCAGATGACCCTGGGATGCTACAGCCTCCCAAATGCAGGCCAGTTGCCAAGCACCCAAATTTTGATCACGTGACCCGGGGGGGGCACTACAACAATCGTTAAGTGTGAAAAATGGTCATGTGTCCCTTTTTTTCAGTGCCATTGAAACTTCAGACGGTCACTAAACGGGTGGCTGTAAATTGAGGACTACTGTGCATTCTTTAATCACCTGTCCTTTTTGTGTTTCTCCTCAATATATTTGGGTCTCCAAAGAGAACAAGCTGGCAACCTCTGAATTCCAGTCAGTTGTCAACAGAAGGGGGAAGAGTCACTGAGCCAGACCGAAGAAATGGCACGAAATCTTTGCTCAGCCATTAAATAAAGCTGCATGTCAGATTGTTTTTCTTCATCTCGTTGGTATTGCTGTAATCTTCTACTTGAGTTAGGATGCCCTTGAGGGTCTATACTCACTCAGCATACTCCTGGATACATAGATCTTCTGTAAGGTCTCTGTAAGTGATTTTCTTCCATGGTCTCTCTAGATTCAGGATCAGGATTTTGTAATCCCTTGATTTGGGTGGCATTGGGGCAAGAGAATGGAGCTGAGCGTTTACTGGCTGGATGCCCTTCCTGATGCCTAACGCAGAGTTCCCAGCAGATATTTTGTCTTTGCACCCTGATAGAGAAACATCTGTCACTGCCTAGAATTGAACTCTCAACCTTCCGAGTGGGAGGCGAGCGTCTGCACTTCTGGGCCACCGTGCTGCTCTTGGTCCCTTTAGCTCAATATGGCGGTGGGGGGTGTTGTGTATTTTTTTTTAAAAAAAAACACCATGTTATTTAGTTTGGAAAGAATTAAAGACTGATTCTTAGAAATGGCTGATAGGCATGGAAAGGCTACCAATTATTTCCTTTTAAAGCTTGTTATCAGCTCCATGTTCTTTCCACGTCCCCCTGGGGTTGAGCATCATGCAGATATAACTGAATGCCTTCAAAAATTGATTTATGCGGCATGCAGGCACGCCACATAAATACAGCCTGGAATGAATTAACAAAGGTGGTGTGCTCTCACAGTCCTTAGTTTATACAGATGTATTAGCTTCCTACCCGGAGCTTTATAGAATCATTAACTACCCAGAATATTAATTAATATTAACTAACAGCGGTAAAGAATGTACAGGTCATTAAAATATCGACTACACAGTATCTGTTATCAAAACATCATTAAAGTATTTTTGTATTCCCTGCAAAAAATATTTAAAGCCACAATTTTGGGGCTTTAAATCACATTAGTAGACAGTGGAGGTAGTCCTTGCCTTACAACCATTAATTTAGTGACTGTTCGAAGTCACAACAGCACAGACTTATGACTGTTTTTCACACTTTATGACCATCGTAGCATCCCCAGGGTCACGTGGTCAAAATTCAGCTGACTCATACTTATGACAGTCGCAATGTCCCAAGGTCACTTGATCCCCTTCTGACATGCAAAGTCAATGGGGAAGCTGGATTCAATTAACATCTGTGGCAAGAAAGGTCATAAAATGGGGCAAAATTCACAACAACTGTCTCACTTAGCAACAGAAATATTAGGCTCAGTGGTGGCCATAAGTCGAGGACTACCTGTATTCCAGTTCAGTGGTTTTCCAGATTTTGAGGCATTTCCGTTTCGTTGCTGCAATTTTCAATTTCAGGAAAAACTACACGAAACTGAAATGATGCGAGGATTGTGTTGATATAGAAAAAATGTACCACGGAGGATAGGGGCCTATTAACATACTCCATCAGTGTTTGATTTTTAGTCCAGAAAGAAAAGAACTTATGGTTTACATCTCATAAAGCTATATTGGAGATGCGAATGATGTAAATTCTTCAGCAAATGCAAAATTCACAATCTGGCTGTAAAAACCACAGAAGTGACTTGCCAGCCAATAATCAAAGACAGCAGGCAGCTGATTTGACATAAACCAGCAGCAGTTAATAGGGCCAAATGAAGGAAAGTTAGAAATTCTTCTCAATCCTTCATGACCCAGTTCTATTCGGTTTTGACATCCTAAAGAGCAGAACTCTCCTTTCTTATTTCCAGGCTAGTAATATTGAGTGGATGGATAGGTTCATATTTAAAAATAGAACAGGCCTAAAGCAAAATAATGACAAATTGTAAGGGTCCCAAACAGTTCAAATGAACTTTTCTTGCTGTCTGTTATCGAAACTTCTAACCTTCAAAGGAACAACAAGGGCTGCCCAGCAGTCTAGTTCATGTCTGCAACAGGTCAGAATAACAGAGTTGGAAGGGACCTTGGAGGTCTTCTAGTCCAACCCCCTGCTCAAGCAGGAGACCCTAGACTATTCCAGACAAATGGCTGCCCAGTGTCTTCTTAAAAACCTCCAGTGATGGAGCATCCACAACGTCTGAAGGCAAGTCATTCCACTAGTTAATTGTTCTCAATGTCAGGAAATTTCTCCTCAGTTCTAGGTTGATTAGGAGACTGAAGGCTAAAATATATCAAGAATTGTTGCTAGAATTAGGTATTCCAATTCCAACCCAAGAAGAGGGGGGTCAACCTATCCTCCAAAGCAACTGAAGGCAGGACAAGAAGCAACGGATGGAAATTAATCAAGGAGAGAAGCAACCTAGAACTAAGAAGAAACTTCCTGACAGAATAATTAAGCAGTGGAACAAATTGCCTTCAGAAGTTGTGGATGTTCCAACACTGGACGTTTTTAAAAGATTGGACAACCATTTGTCTGAATGGCATATAGGGTTTCCTGGCTTGAACAGGGGGTTGGACTAGAAGACCTCCATGGTCCCTTCCAACTCTTTATTCTTTTATTTGTTATCTTCTGCCTCTCTCATCCGCTTCTACACTGTTCACCCCATGCTTAAAACAAATCAAGTGTTTAGTCACGTTTAAAAACCAAAAGCAAAAACCCAAACCTTAAATAGTTGTGGGTCCGGACAGTGCCTACACTGGACATCATTCTCAGGACTTCTCTCTCCTATTTGAAAAAATGGTGGTGAAATAATCAATATTCCAGTGAGGACAGCAGCCTTGGAACATGTGAAAGATTGCTCTGGATCCTGGCCAGCTTCTGTTCAGCATCCTATAGGTCGCACAAATCAAAATATCAGATCTGCCACTTTGAAAATCATGCGGCTATATCAGAAACAGCAGAAGGAGGAACATCTTTGGGACCTTAAAACCAAGCCTCTCAGATCGCAACTAGCGAACACCGAATGGAGACCCCAGAATGACATTGATAATTGTTCTTGACAGGGTGCTGTGACCTCCGAGTTATTTAAGAAAGCCTGTGCCACGTTTGAGCATTATTGAAGCGAAGTATTATGTAGATTTCATTCTCCCAACTGCACGCTGTCAAAGATCATGCAAAGGGGACTGTGTTCATTTTGTCCCTCTTGGGTCTCAAGCTGTGCTCCAGAGCTATTCCAGAAAAGTGAAGGACCCAGTTTGAGTTGACAAGTTGTTTTTTTCTTGCAGATAGTAAGTAACTATAAAGATGAGCCAAAAGAGGAGTATGTCTGTAGTCGTGGGGTGATGAATGGCTGTCTAGTCTCTTCTTGAAAACCTCCAGTAATGGAGCACCCACAACTTCTGAAGGCAAATATTTCCACTGATTAATTGTTCTCACTGTCAGGAAGTTTCTCCTTAGTTCTAGGTTGCTTCTCTCCTTGATGAGTTTCCATCCGTTGCTTCTTGTCCTGCCTTCAGTTGCTTTGGGGAATAGCTTGACTCCCTCTTCTTTGGGGCAGCCCCTGAGATATTGGAACCCTGCTATCATGTCCCCCTCCAGTCCTTCTTTTCACTAGACTAGGATCTGGACATGTTTATGATTTCTTGATTGCTCATATTCAATTTACCACACAAACATGACTTCTTACATCCTTCAGTGCAGTACATAAGGGGTACAGTTTGCACTGTGATGTCACAACACCTGTTTGGTCATTTGTTCCCATTTTCCAAGCATCCATGGACATCGATATTCCTACAGTGTGTGTATGTTTGTTGCCAAAAGTTTAAATGCTGAGTTTCTTTCTCCCACTCTTTTATTTCAATTAATTGCTCGCTGAACTTTCTTTCCAACTGGGCTGCTAAGGGCACTTGGTGTTTACATCACCAAAGTGTTTTGTTTCAGATTCCTTTTGAAACTTGCATGAAAATTGTCCAAATGGATCATTCTCAGATCCCACATCTGTTGACATTTTTAATTCTCCCCTGCAGATTTATTTGTTTGTTTGATTGTTTCCCACCTTTAATATTTTTCTAAATAACTCAAGGCAGTGACTATACAGAATACTCCTTCCTCTTCCTATTTCCCCCACAATAACAACCTAGCTGGCTTTCACAGTTAAAACTGGTCTAGAATTCAGCATCTCCTGGCGATTGGCCCAAAGTTATCCAGCTGGCTTTCATGTCTAAGATGGGACTAGAACTTGCAGAGTCTCCTGACTTTTAGCCTGGTGCTTTAACCACTACACAAACTGGCTTTCCAATGCCCTCACTACTTCCTTCCCCCTTTGCTGGCTCCAACCCTTGCACAGATGGAACAGCTACTGATTTACAAACATTTTTCCTGATAAACAAGTGCCTCCATGCAGCAAACTCTATGACATGGAGGAAGCATTCATTCCATCAACTTTTCTCCTTTCCTACCCTTTTTGGAGAAAGCTAAGACTAAGTTTTAAGCAGCAGTTGCAAAGAAACAGGTTGAATCTACATAAATCAACCTCCTCCATCAACTTGCAGAAGTTCCCTTGAAGAAAAACCCATTGGATTGAAAATGAATATGAATGGCCTTGCATGATTGTTTATAAGGATCATTAGCCATGATATCATTTTAGCATCTCTTTGTGGGCTGCAAAGAAACGATTCCACCCACAGGGACAGAGATATACATACCACACTTAATTAAAAGAGGGAAGGAGCAAAAATGTTCCCTTTACATAAAGATTGTTGGGAACATTTGTCCCCTGTAAAATAGTTAGCATTAGCTCTCTAAACTATTGCTACTTCAAAAGCAGTAACTCTGAGAGGGATCTTGGGGTCCTAGTGGACAATCACTTAAATATGAGCCAGCAGTGAGCTACAGCAGCCAAAAAAGCCAGTGCAATCCTAGACTAGAGGGATAGCATCAAGTTCATGTTTATAAAGCCTTGGTAAGGCCACACTTGGAATATTGTAATATTGCATCCTGTTTTGGTGACCATGATTTTAAAAAGATGTTGAGACTCTGGAAAGAGTGCAGAGAAGAGCAACAAAGATGATTAGGGGACTGGAGGCTAAAACATACAAAGAACAGTTGCGGGAATTGGCTATGTCTAGTTTAATAAAAAGCAGGGTTGGGGTGATACGATAGCAGTCTTCCTATATTTGAGGGACTGCCACAAAGGAAAGGGGTGTGTCAATCTATTTTCCAAAGCGTGACAAAAAGCAACGGATGGAAACTAATCAAGGAGAAAAGCAAACTAGAACTAAGGAGAAACTTCCTAAGAATGAGAACAATTAACCAGTAGAACCGCTTTGCCTTCAGAAGTTGTGGGTGCTCCATCACTGGAGGTTTTTAAGAAGAGGCTGGACAGACATTTGTCTGGAATGGTCTAGGGTTTCCTGCTTGAAGAGAAGGTTGGACTAGAAGACATCCAAGGTCCCTTCCAACTCTGTTATTCTGTTAAGACATTAAGCATTTTGCATTTGTCCTTCTCCCTCAGCCCTCAGAAACACAGTCATTACAAAAATGAACGTAGTCCCTAACCTCCAGTGTGAGTGCCCGAGTCCTCTCAAAAATCAGCAGCTCTGGCTTGGAGAGAAATCCTATTTTATGATAACTATGTGTAGAAGGCACCATTGACATAGGGCAGTGTTTCTCAACCTTGACAATTTTAAGGCATGTGGACTTCAACTCCCAGAATCCCACAGCCGCTGGCTGTGGAATTCTGGGAGTTGAAGTCCACATGCCTTAAAATTGTCAAGGTTGAGAAACACTGACATAGGGCAAAGGGACTTGGTTTTATCACTATTTGGGTATATATTGCAAATCTGGGTCTGTTCAATATTTCTGGAGATATTGGGACAAGGTGTTTTGGCATCTAGTCCACCCAACTCATCTCACAGGGTTATTGTTGTGGGGAAAAGTGGAGGAGGAAAGTGTGTTGGATATTTACATCACCTTGAATTATTTGAGGAAATAATAAAGACAACAGACAACAAATGAATAAGTTTCTTATGTCAATTTCCATGTGATATATAGCTCAAATATAACTCAAAGATGACGAATAATAAAAAAAAAACTAAAAAACTCATCTCAAAGTTGAGTTCGTAACTGCCTTCCTAAATGGAGCAATGATAGGAAACAAGTTGAGAAGAAATATGACTAGAATTGATCTCCAAATAGCTAGTTCTGTGGCATATTATATTCTCAAATCAGATGATTGTAAAGAAATCTGAATCAAAAATAGACCAATAAACTAATCCTCTGTCAATGCAAATTAAATTCAAACTTTCCCCTCCCTTTATAATCTTAAGAAAGGGTAGTCTTGCCATATATCTTTGATGAACTGTTAGACTTGCTGGCAAGGCAAAAATAGGTTCGGTAAACTGAACCATAGACTTAATTTAAAGTGGGAAGCAATTAACCTTGACTGGGACACTTACAATCAATGATGCCTCCACAGCACTGTAAAAATAAGTTTCTCTTTAGGTACACACAAAGGGAGAGAGAAAGAGAGAGGGGGAAGGAGAGGGAGAGAAAGAGAGAGAGAAAGAGAGAGAGAAGGAAGGAAGGAAGGAAGGAAGGAAGGAAGGAAGGAAGGAAGGAAGGAAGGAAGGAAGGAAGGAAGGAAGGAGAGGAGGAGGAGAAGAAAGAAAGAAGGGAGGGAGGGAGGAAAGAAAGAAAGAAGGGAGGGGGAGGGAGGGAGGAAGGAAAGAAAGAAAGAAAGAAAGGAGGGAGGGAGGGAGGGAGGGAGGGAGGGAAGAAAGAAAGAAAGAAAGAAAGAAAGAAAGAAAGAAAGAAAGAAAGAAAGAAAGAAAGAAAGAAAGAAAGAAAGAAAGAAAGAAAGAAAGAAAGAAAGAAAGAAAGCCTACCAGGACACAAAAATGCACTAAGTAAGGAATGGCTGAGATCAAATTTTTAAATCAAGTTGATCTGCAACATGTTCAGATGGATCTTATGGTGGGTCCCAAAGGTTTTGGGAATCAGCCGAGATGTCTCATCTTTTGAATTTGCAGTTCTCTTAACAATGATGAATCTGTTCAGGAGAGACAGTGCCTGCCTTGGCAGGCTGACAGGCACTTAATGTGCAGAGATGAATAAAAGATAAATCACTTGTGAGGATGAAAGAATCAAGCTGTCAGTCAATACAGAGAGGAGGTGGGGGATGTCTCTAAGGTGGTAGCTAGGACTAGCAGCAAAGGCGTGGAAAGGATCAACAAATGTTTGAAATGAAGAAACATCTCTATACTGTAAGGCTGCTGTCCTCACAAATGCTCAAAGCTAAGCTGGATAAAGAAAAAGAAAAGAAAACAAAAGAAACAAGGTCAACAAATCTATCTTCATCATTCTTAAATTTCTCTTGTAGAATCATTGGATTGCCTTCAGATGCTTGAGTTGATGGTGCTTACACTTCCTAACATCCAGCTTGACATTTTAAAAAATTATGAGGTCTCCTATTCTACCTTTTGACTTTGGGGGATTTAAATTGCAGATCTTTAGTGCTAACATCCTCTCCCTTCCCATAAAACAGCAATAGCATTTAGACTTATATACCGCTTCACAGTGCTTTACAACCCTCTCTGAGCGATTTACTATGTCAGCCTATTTGCCCCCAGCAATCTGGGTCCTCGTTTTTACTGACCTTGGAAGGATGGAAGGCTGAGTCAACATTGAGTTTCATCAGCACCAAACTCCAGGCTGTGGGCAGAGTTTGACTGCCAATACTGCATTCCAACCACCCGATGCAGTATTCCAGGTATGGTCTTCCTAAGGTTGTATAAAGTGGTATTAATAAAATGCATGTAGATTTGGAAGACTTCCACATCTTCCTGAAGCTCGAGGCCATTCTGTTAAATTCCCAATTCCTGACCCTCTCTTGAATGATGTTAGGTTTTGTCTTATCCTTACTATCTCAGGTTTGATAAAGAAAAAAATTTCCCTTATTCTGCCTGCTTTCAATCGTTTTAATCGTGTTGCCATTTTTGATCCATTTTCAAATTAATGGCATTGCTTTATGCCTCTTTATGGTGCTGTTATAATGATTTAATTAATGCACCACAAGTCTATGGCCCCCTTCTCTTTTTGGTTAACATTTTGTTAGAGATTCTCACACCATCAAAACATTGTAATACAATTAAAATTGTTCTCCAATGTAACTAAGAAAATTAATGCAAACAAAATGAGGGTTGCTTTAATGTTTTCTGTAAGTTTTGCTCATTTACTATCACATTAAAATGCCCAACTGGTTCATTACTCTCAGACTGCAATTGTAATCACAATTCAGTGGGATTAATTATATTGAATACAATTCCAAAGTGACATAGATACAATTTCCTTTTGTTTTCTGATTTAAATTCAGCTTGGCTGTTTCCCTAAGACCATTGTTTCAGATATGTTTCAGAATCTACTATTATTTTTCTCCCTCTCCTATACCAAGGATTGATTTTAGATTGTTGAATACATTCAACATTTCACTTCAATTATAAGATTAATAGAACCTTAGCTCCCCTCACAACAAATATTGTACTATTCAATTTCTGATCACGGTCAAAGAATGATAAATAAGCCTCTGGAAAGGTCCAATTGCTAAAAGCAGGATTCATAGACCTTTCCAAGACTGAACCAAAATGCATAATATTTCTTCTAGTTAAGGCATGGCACCCATAACTTTAAAGCATCTTTTCTCTAAAAAGGAAGCATTGGTTTGGATATTTATTTTGAATTTGCCACTGGGGTAAAAAATGGTTTGGGAGAGGGAATCATCTCCCCTCTGCTAGGGATGGGAAAGAAAGTTTGCAATTGAATGCAAGCACATTACATAGACACATAGAATAACAGAGTTGGAAGGGACCTTAGAGGTCTTCTAGTCCAACCCTCTGCTAATTTCCCAATTTGAAACTGGTTTAGGCACCAGGCTAGAAACTAAGAGACAAAGAGTTCTAGTTTTGCTTGAGACAGGAAGCTGGCTGGACGGCCTTGGGCCAGTCATTCCAACTTAGCCCCAAGAAGGAGGCAAGGATAAACCATTTCCAAAATCTTGCCGAGAAAACTGCAAGGACTGGATCAGGCAGTTGCCAGGAATGAACACTGACTTGAAAGAGACAAAGAAAAAAGGGGGAGACAAAGAAAAAAGAAAATGAATAAAACTCAGTTATTCAACATTTGCAGTCCTCTAGGTCAGTGATGGCGAACCTTTTAGAGACCGAGTGCCCAAACTGCAACCCAAAACCCATTTATGCATTGTCGAGTGCCGGGTGGGTGTGGCCCACTGGCTGGGTGTGGCTGCGGTGGTAACGGCAGACTGGGTGGGACTAAAAAGTTCAATCAATCAATTCCAACTTTGCAAGATCTTTTTTTTTCCTGCGAGAAGTTGAAATTGACTGATTGATTGAACCTTTTTTTTTTTTTGCACACGGCGGTGAAGGCCTAAAGCGAAAAGGTTTTATAAAACCCAGCGACGGCACACGTGCCCACAGAGAGGGCTCTGCGTGCCGCCTCTGGCACCCGTGCCATAGGTTCGCCACCACTGCTCTAGGTTGTGCACTGCAGTACATCATTAACAATATATTAAGGAAAGACAAAAAGCCATGTTAGTTTGCAGAAACCAGGGCATATCAAGCAGAAATGCAAACAAAAAAACAAAACTGCATGTATTTGCAATGCTGTGCACCAAAGCTTCAAAGAAACACTTTATTTCAACAAAATTGTCATTAATGTGCTCTTTTAAAGAAATATCCTGAGCTGCAGAATAAATCCTTTCTACGAATCAGATGGGGAAGTTCCACGGATGAAAAATGGAATTGCCCCATCTGATAGTATGCTTAAAGGTAGTCCGTGACTTATAACCGTTTGTTTAGTGACCATTACAAGTTACAACGGCACTGAAAAAAAAGTGACTTATGACCATTTTTCAAAATTATAATCAAATTATTCTCCAAAGTACCAAAGGGCAGGACAAGAAACAATAGTTGGAAACTGATCAAAGAGAGAAGCAACCTGGAATTAAGGAGAAAACTTCCTGACATTGAGAACAATTAACCAGTGGAACAGCTTGCCTCTAGAAATCATGGGAGCTCCATCACTGGAGATTTTCAAGAAGAGACTGGACAGTCACTTGTCTGAGATGATATAGATTCTCCTGCTTGAGCAGGGGGCTGGACTAGAAGACCTCCAAGGTTTGTTTGTTTGTTTATTTATTTATTTATTTATTTATGAGACTTATATACCGCTTTAAGTGCAAGCACTCTCTAAGCGGTGTACACCAGTAAGCAATGTAAATATATATTTACATTGCCCCCAACAATCTGGGTCCTCATTTTACCTACCCCAAAAGGATGGAAGGCTGAGTCAACCTTGAACCGGTGAGATTTGAACCGCTGACCTGCTGAACACAGTCAGCTAAAGTGGCCTGCAGTACTGCACTCTAACTGCTGCGCCACCTCGGCTCTTCTTCCAGCTCTATTCTATTCTGTTCTGTTCTGTTCTGTTCTGTTCCCTACCATTCCATTCCATTCCATATAAAGATTCTATTCTATTCTATTCTATTCTATTCTATTCTATTCTATTCTATTCTATTCTATTCTATTCTTACTATACCACACTATCATTCTATTCTATTCTGTATTCTATTCTATTCTATTTTATTCTATTCTTACTATACCACACTATCATTCTATTCTATTCTATTCTATTCTATTCTATTCTATTCTATTCTATTCTATTCTATTCTATTCTAGAAGACTATCTGTAATATTGTCTGTCTCAAAGCAGGCTAGACTTTACTTCACCTCTGAAGGCGTCCATTCTTTTTTTGAGCTAGAAGAGAGCTCCGCCCACTCTGCTTGGGCACCAATCAGTCATTCCCATTCTGGACTGAATGATGTCACTACTCATTGACTATCCAGTTTAATATCACTCTAGGAAATGAATTAAAACTTCCTACTGAGCCTTTTTAAACACCACTCAGGCAAAAGAATGGTTTCCTTCTATTCAATAGCAAGTTTCTGGACAGCCTCCATCCCCCAGCTTTGAGTCAATGTTATTAAAGTCATTTTTGATTGTCGTGGAGATTGTTTTCTTGAAGCAAAAAAATCTTTATATCCACCAACTGCCTAGTTAAGGAGACAGATCCAAGCAGCTTAGACTTTTATATTTATTTTAACAGGCATTGAATTGGCTCTTTCATCTGCTTTGCAGGGCAAAAAAATTCCATGACAGCCAAGAAGAAAAATCTTGGTTGCATAATTGGGATGCTTTTTAAAATAGAAGGTATCCTGTTCTGGGCATCTTCCATTAGAACAGGGATGTCCAACCTTGGCAATTTTAAGACTTGTGGACTTCCAGACACATTATGGGGCATTCTGGGAATTGAAGTCCACAAGTATTAAAATTGCCAAGGTTGGACAAACCTATTTTAGAAGATAATTCTGTTATGTCTTAAGAAATGTATTTGTTCTTCCTTCTGGTCTCATGAGGGCAAATCAAACAAAACTTTTATTTCAGGCAAAGACCAGTATAAGAAGGGTGAGTGTACAAAGTACAAAAAAAGCATTAAAAAATACAACAGAATAAAATTATGTAAAAAGCTAAAACACATAAAAACAAAAATCTAAAAAATAGAGATAAAGGTAATAAATGGACAGAAAAAAATATGGCAAACTGAATGATACATAAAACACTCTATAATGAGGACTTTAACCAAGTGCTCGTTAAAGCTGGTTTGGACACAGGTCAAGTTGTTGTTTTATCTAATGTACAGTGATCATTATTAATAAAAATCTTTATTAATTTTTTTTTACATTGCCCAATTTCCAGAAACTCTGGGCATTCACAACTTCTGGGTATCCCAGGTCCTTTGGGAGGACTCAACAGGTGGATTAAAATGCCAGATCCAGATTGAACATCTGGTTGACTATGTCACAAACAACAACAATGATGATGATGATGATTGTAATTACCACTACAATTATCATTATTATCATCACAATTAATTAATAATAATTGTACCAATACTAATAGGAGCCCTTGGAGCAATACCCAAATATTCCTGAATATCCAGACTTTGCAAAAAAACCCACCTTACTTGGGAACTATCTATATACTCAGACATTACCTTAACAGGTTAGAACTTGAACTATTCAATTTTTACTAGTTCCAGACTATGAATTGAATTCAAGATTAACCATGATAATGATGTCTGGATAGTGGATATGGCAATACCTGGAGACAACAGAATAGAAGAGAAAGAATTGGAGACGATAGCAAACTACAAAGACCTACAAACAGAAATAGAAAGACTGTGGAAAAAGCAAGCAAAGATAGTACCAATAGTAATAGGCACCTTGAGTGCAATCCCAAAACAACTGGAGCATCATTTCAACACCACTGGCATTGACATATTCGCCATCATCCAATTGCAAATGGCAGCTTTACTCAGAACAGCTTCCATCCTGCGACGATATCTGTAACACCATCAAACATCCAGAACTGCCTATCCCAGGTTATTGGTAAGGACTCAATAGGTAGACAAAAAGGTCAAACCCAGTCTGAACATCTGGCTGACTCTGCCACAAACCATAGTAATAAAAAATAAGGAACAAAATATAGCAAAACCCAAGAAACAAAAAGGGGCACGCCATCCAGAATATATACACGAAGGAGGTCCAGATCTATAGAACCAATTCAGTGTCATGGTTAATGGCACTGAATAGTGAGTGGGGAAACTTGAGTTCAAATTCTTTTGTGGACACTAAAACCATCTAGGTGATTCTGGGCCAGCCCTAGACAGACAAGTCAAAAAATATTTGGGACGAAGGAGCTGGTAAGCCATTCCTGAAAATGTTGCCAAGAAAAATGCAGACATGTTCCCAGACGTTGAGATTAATGCAAAACAAGCAACAACAACAACAACAAAATTCAGGACTGTTGTAGGATAGTTAAAGCTTTGGCATCTGGTTATAAATTGCAATGGGAAACTTGCTGAGGTCTTTAGCAACATGTTCACAGTTGGTAGACCCACGAAGCTTTCCCTGATTACTTGGCAATAACTAGGGGAAGATGGATGGAAAATTGTCACTAATGGGGTTCTTTAACGCCTGAGACATAATTTTATGGGACAGGTCAAAGAAACCTAGTGAAGACCAGGAAGGTTGGAGTGGGCGAAAAAGCCTGAAGTGAACCGAGTGTAAAAGACAAGTGGGAGCTTAAGGAAAATACATAGAAAGGAATCATAATTACGTTATAATGATTGAATGCAAAAAAAAATAATCAAGAGAAAGCATTAGATATGTACTCAGAATAACCTCTATTCTAATAATAATTCTTCTTGTGTATGAATACATTATTTTTTTTAATTGAAAGTTTTTGAAATTTTACAGAAAAGAAAAAAAAAAAAAGAAAATCCCCTCCCCAATCCTCCCAACCCACCCCAACCCTCCCCCAACCTTCCCAGAGGTGAATACAGGCTTAATCAAAGCTTAAAGGAAAAATTTTTAAACACATGTAAACCATAAGCAATTAATTACAATAATTAAACGAATTATAAAATACTTTAAGACATAATTAGAATTTGTTAAAATCTTAAAAAAAAATTAAGAAAGTATAAACCATAAATAAGTCTAAATACATTACATGAACAAGTTATAAGGTAGTTAACAATAATATATATTTTTTAAAAAAAGCATTATTATTAAAATATGCTGCAGTGTGGCAGTGTTATCAGAATTAAATACAAACATTCAGATATGTTATTTAAGGTTGCCTATAAATAAGGATTTCTTGTTCATACTCTCACCCTGGAAAAAGCGGGCAAAGAATAGAACAAAGAAAAGGGCAGAACAAGACAATTTAGAGTTACTACAATTATTTATATATGTATTGAACTTACACGCCTTCTGTCTCAGTACCTCAAATAATAACATAACTGGCTGACTGACTGGTTGATTGATAGGGTTAGGGTTAGGGTTAAAATCAGTGTCAACTCCTGGTGATCACATAATTAGATTTTCTCCGTAATAATCTGACCCTAACCTGATCTTTCAGGTCTTCCAAGACCAGATCTTCTACCCATCATTGCTGTAACTGAGTGTGTCCACCTTGCTGTCAATTGTCCATTTCTCTTTCCAACCCATTTTCCGCCAAAAAATCACAATCCTAGGCTGCATTAACAGATGGATAGAATCAAGAACTGCTTTATAAGGCCTTGATAAGACCACACTAGGAATATTGTGTCCAGTTTTGGTCACCACACTATAAAAAAGATGTTGAGACTCTGGAAAGAGTGCAGAAAAGAGCAACAAAGGTTATTAGAGGGCTGGAGGCTAAAACATATGAAGAACAGTTGCAGGAATTGGGAATGTCTGGTCTAGTGAAAAGAAGAACTAGGCGGTGACATGATAGCAGGGTTCCAATAATTGAGGGGCTGCCACGAAGGCTCAACCTATTTTCCAAAGCACCAGAAGGCAAGACAAGAAGCAATGGTTGGAAACTAATCAAAGAGAGAACTAAGGAGAAATTTCTGGACAGTGAGGACAATTCACTAGTGGAACGGCTTCAGAAGTTGTGGGTGCTCCATCACTGGAAACTTTTAAGAAGAGACTGGACGGCTATTTGTCTGAAGTGGTGTAGCATCTCCTGATTGAGCAAGGGATTGGATTAGAAGACTTCCAAGGTCCCTTCCACCTCTGATAATGTTCTATGTTCTAGATAGCTAGGTCTTCACATTATGTGTCCAAAGTAGGATAAAATTAATATAATTTCCCTGTATTTTATACTTGGCCCTTCATCATATTACAGTAGTCATAATCGCCATTTTGAAGCAACTTTTGGATAGTTCCTAGGGTCGCTTTCAGTCATGATCCCCTGTTCGGTGCACTGCAAAATCAAACTATAGTAGCAGCAAACCTTTGCATTGGTGGTTACCACAGAGCCAGACTACATGTTACACTTAATGCATCATTTGCAATCATCTTTGAAAGGGACCCTTCTGCTTCCTTCCTTTATGTAGCAAGAACCAACATGTGAGACTTGGTTTGCTAATCTAGGTCAAATTGAAGATTGTCCCTACCTACATCAGGACAAGGCAATCTCCTGCAGTTGATGTCCTCCAGGATTAGTGGACTAGCATGCTTATTTGAGTGGGGAAAGGCTTCTGTTAGCTATCTCCACCTTTGAGCACAAATTTGTCAATCATGAGTTACCAGCATCTTGGCAAAAGCAGCTATCTTGAAAGTTTACAACGATTGCGAAGTTGCAGATGCAACGTTCATCACTATTGATCATCCTGACAGGTCTGCTGGGAGTTATAGCTCAACAACACCTGGCAAGCCATTTTTGATTGACATTCCTGTCTCATTCTTTGCTTGTTTCTCAACCCCGTCATTCTAGAGAGTGGTTTGCTGGCATTTTTTAAAGATCAGCTCCTCTTCGGTTTAAAAACTGGTAAAGTGACTGATGAGAAGACTTGGAGCACCAAGGAAAGAACATGTTCCTAAGCTCCTGACAAGATTAAATCCTGTAAGGGCGTCACATTATGTAATTATTTTTGATCTCACCTGTCACCTTCCCTCTGACTGTCATGTCATTCATGTCACCCTTCTGACTTATACATGCAAGGCAAAGAAACCAAGTGTACAATGAAAAAAACCTATTCAAGATACACCTGCAAAGCTAACACCACCTGTTCTACTCCACTCATGTTGCTTCGTTCCTGCTGGATTGCTTCAGAAAAGCAACATTAGTCAAGCAGGTGTGCACGTACACATTCACAAAAACCTTGCAATGTGATTATAGGTCTGAGATTGTTCTCGCCTTATGTGGCCTCAGGGGCAAACCGCTTTAGCGTGAGTAGCCATATTTTGAGATGAAAACTCCTGTGGAGAGAAATTAGTTTCTTTTTTTATGAAGGGTGATGAGTGAGAGAATAATTGCAAGCTGACACTAGGGAGGGGAACATGACTATAAAATAGCTGATATGAACATGATCAAAGAAGAGAGATTCACAAAGCTTTTCTTTAATGAGTCTGAAGGCCAAGAATTACGGGTTGAAGCACAGCGGTATTCCTTGGCAGCCATGCTGGCTGAAGAATCTTGGGAGTTGAAGTCCACACATCTTCAACTGCTTTAGACTCTCAGTAAGGATGCTGTCAGAGTCACTAACGTGAAGATGTGTGGACTTCAACTTCCGGAATTACCCAGCCAGCACAATTGGCTGGGCAATTCTGGGTGTTGAAGTTCACACATCTTCAAGTTACTAAGAGTGAGAAACACTTAAGTGCAGAATCTTGAGATCCAAAATAGGAATGCTATCTAGAGATATTTCTCTTTCTCTTACAACTTGGATTCAACCCAATATATCCAACTACTAGAAAGAGTTGATTTGAAAAATCACTTCAAAAAGGTAATTCAGCTCACTCTCATATGAACCCATTCAAAGCTTGAATTTAATAGAATAACAGAGTTGGAAGGGACCTTGGAGGTCTTCTAGTCCAACCCCCTGCTCAAGCAGGAGACCCCATTCCGGACAAAGATCTGTCCAATCTCTTCTTAAAAATGTCCAGTGATGGAGCACCCACAACTTCTTGAGGCAAGCCATTCCACTGATTAATTGTTCTTTCAGGAATTTCTCTCTATTTCTAGGTTGGTTCTCTCCTTGATTATCATCCATCCATTGCTTCTTGTCTACCTTCAAGTGCTTTGAAGAATAAGTTGTCCCCCTCTTCTTTGTGGCAGCCCCTTAGATATTGGAAGACTGCTAGCATGTCACCCCTAGTCCTTCTTTTCATTAAACTAGACATACCCAATTCCAACAACCGTTCTTCATATGTCTCAGCCTCCAGTATCCTAATCATCTTTGTCACTCTTCTCTGCATTCTTTCTAGACTCTCAACATCCTTTCATATTGTGGTGACCAAAACAGAATGCAGTATTCCAAGTGTGGTCTTACCAAAGCGTTATAAAATGGTATTAACACTTCACATGATCTTGATTCTATCGCTCTGTTAATGCAACCTAGGTCTGCATTGGCTTTTTTGGC
Organism: Crotalus tigris; assembly: GCF_016545835.1. Lineage (NCBI taxonomy): Eukaryota > Metazoa > Chordata > Lepidosauria > Squamata > Viperidae > Crotalus > Crotalus tigris. The sequence goes on along the minus strand of NW_024097536.1, from coordinate 163,914 downwards.
CGCTGCAGCACACGGCTGGCTCATATCTAAATTTGAATCTGTTCAAATCTTCAATCAATCTTTGAAAGCTTTCTGTCATTAAAAAAGCTTCTACATTCTCTTGACATTTGCACTCAGAGTATATCAGAAACAATTGCTGTTCTGTAACAGCTGTCATTTTGCAGAGTTAAATTATCGATATGCCATGTGAAAAGTACAGACTATGACTGTAATTAATAACTGACATGCTAGGAGATTTAGCATGGGGGTGACATTTGACAGAGAGGCCATGTCTCCATGTCACATTAAGCCAGATGATCCCATAAATTATCATGATCATTGTTTGTCTTTTATCTGTGGAAGAAGCTAGATGCATTCATCCTTTTATAAATTGCTTGGCATGAATGTGGTCACAGCAGCAAGGATACTATTTGGCCCAAAGTGGAAAGCAATGGAAGTACCGAGTGGGGAAGCACTAATAAAGAAAATTATGTATTGCGCAATAGGATAACTAAAAGATTAAAAAATCAGGAAGAAACAGAATTTTATCAAATATGGAATAAATGTTATAGATGGAGGGAAAAAAATGGAGGTCACAGTAAAGAGATAAACTGAGACAGAGAGTAGAAATGTATAGTTGTATATAGGTATATTATATGTAATTAATGTACAATATGGACTGAGATGTCAGTCAAAGACTATTTACCATGTTCAATGTTTTTAATCCTTTCTTTCTTTGTACTTAATAAAAAAATTTAAAAATAAATAAATAAATAAATTGCTTGGCATGATTTAGGAACCAGGTTATCTGGTTTTTTTCCTCTCCCAAACTAACTAGGGATTCAAAGCCAAGAACTACCTAAGATTTCAAACTCCAGCTTGTTAGGAAAGTAACTGATCATACTAAGTGTTGGTCTTGTAGCAGTAGCACACTTCACTACAAGCATCGACCCAAATCCCAAAGGAAGAAAATCCTGAGACAGCCCATAAAACCATATTCAACTTAACTATTATTAACTGGGTGTGGTTAAACTATCATATACTTCACTAATAGCAATATGAAACTAAGGCACATTCAGAAAAACAGAATTACAGTCAACCACTGTAAATGAAATAGATCCACAAAGATGCTGGAAATCTGATTTAATTAATTACATCTATATAATAAGGATGAGAGCTTTTGCCCTCTGGAACACTCCTCCTTAAGAGGTGAGGATGACCTTCTTCGTGTCTGGAGCTGGGGCTGCAACTGTGTGAAGGACCCCGTTTCCTGGATGTACTTCCACCTATGAGAACATTTTCTCTCAACTGCCCTGTATGTTTAATGTTGTACTATGTCGTAACTGTTTTTAGTTGTTTTGTGGTTGTTTTACAGCCCAGAGTCACTTGTTTGAGATGGGTGGCTGTAGAAACTGAACAAAAAAGGTGGATTCCGGTCTCAGGAAGTGCTTCACTACAAGGGCCAACATGTCTATTCCAAAGGGATGCCTCTTCCTTTCCACTCAAAAACTAACTGGCGCATTGAGGCAGAGAGTTGAGGTGATCCAGCTGTGATCAGGGATCAGCTAGATCCCAACTGATCAGACAGGCCTGCTGGGACACACCTCTCCATCCAGTCCAAAACCATGGTGTCAATTGTTTGAGTAGTACTCTTGGAAAATGAGATGCCTTGGAATGGAATACCTATCCTTGGCTTAATACAGACTAGTGTGATGGAATGTGCACCTGGGGAAGTAGTGGTGATGAGTCTTGGCTCCACAGAGATATGCTAGTGAGGTGTAGGAGATAACCAGACTGTGCCCAAAGGAGGAAGGGGTCAAGAGCCTCATCAGTCTCAAGTCCCTTCATCTTATAGGAGATCTAAATCCAGCCCACCTTGAATTCCATAGATTCTTATCTACCATCTATTTGTTTTGACTGCTAGTAGTTCATCCCCATTTCTTAGCCAAAGGAGCCAGCATTGTCTGAAGATGCTTCTGTGGTCATGCAGCTGGCATGACTATATCCTGGGGCACAAGGAACACTGTTACCTTCCCACCGGAATTTTTATTTATCTACTTGCATTTATCTACTTGCATTTGCATGCTTTCAAACTGCTAGATTGGCAGGAGCTGGGGTGAGGACAGGAGCTCACCCCATCACGTAGTGCTTGGGTCTCAAGCTGACAACCTTTTGATCAACCAATTCTAGTATCTTAACTGCTAGGCCACTATGCCCCCTGCTAGCTTAGAAAATTATAGCTTTAGTTCGGTAAGATTCTGTCCATTAAATGTAAGCAAATAAAGGGTTGGCCTTGATTGGATTTCACTGTGTGGTCTCTGGGCTGGGTCTGGCAGCTAGCAAATGTGGTAATTGAAAGCCAAAGTGTTTCAATTGTGACCACAAGGCTCATTCCAACACGAGGAGGGAGATTTATCTTCTCTGCAGACCGCTATAAATTTTATTCTACATTGATTGAGCCATTATTGGATAGAACCTCTTAGATTACATGGTGGAATTTCTTAGCTGGCATCAGCAATTAAGGCCTTCCACTCCCTTGGTTCCCTGAAGGTTTTCTTTTCAAGCTGATCATCAAGCTGATATATTGCAGAGGGAAAGCAATCAAGCAGGAGCTAAGCTGCTAAGCGATCATTGCATCCCCTTGACCTTCCAAGGAGTTGAGGAAGTTCATTCAGAGGAACAAGTTCACCCACAAGAAATAAAACCAATTGTTAGGTGGATTTTAGAGGCGGGATGGCTCAGTGGCTTAATGACACTGGAGATGGTCTCAGCTCTGGGGGTTCGAGCCCTTGCACTGTTGGGCAGGATGAGTTCCTGTCGCTGGCTTCAGCTTCTGTCTATCTAATGCTTCGAAAGCATGTTCAATGCAAGTAAATAGATAAGTACCAGTTGGTGCTCTGTGCAGGCTGTCAGAATCCTGCCAGCTCTGAACCTTCCTGGTTGCAGCGCCCCCTGCAGGAAAAGCCCCTTGTCTTTCTCTCTGGTATGAAGCCAGCTCGCCCTCCTGTGGCACACCTTGGAAAGCATGCAAGCATGTTCTAGAACAGGGCTGGTACCTTGTGTTCTATCCCAGCCTATAGCCGTCCTTGTTAAAGGCACAAGGACCAAACCCCTGTTGATAAAATAGGCTGGAGACTTTAAAACAAAACAAACCCCTTTTAATATGGGTGACAAACCTGCCAAATAGTCCAAAACACAAACAGCCAAACTCAATCCAAATGAAGGAAATAGTCCACAGGAAACACGATGCAAACAGAAGAGTAGTCACAAGCAAGACGAACAGACCAGGATCCCAAGAAGTATTTTGCAAATGGTTGCCTTTAGCAACCAGCACCACCTACACCTCTTCTTTTTATACAGCAGTCCCAAGGCGTTGCCTCTCATTGCCTTCTCCTTTTACCCTGGAGTTGCCGTATTGACTGCTGCTGATTTACTCTCGCTAATTGACAACGTGTGCGAGCATCAGTTAGCATGTCCATCAGGTGTGAGTCCTCCGAGTCTGACTCATTCTCCTCACACAGCTGAGCTTCATCAGGAACACAACTGGAGGGCCCAGGCTCTGCATCAAACAGTGAGTCCTGTAATTCATCAGAGCCTCCCTCTGTCCCTGGTCGCCCTTCAAATGTTTCCTCCACCTCCTCCTCAGATTCCTCAGACTCAGCTGATGGGAGCACAGGCTGGCACAGAATCACAACACCTTGTGCAAGCCAAACTACTATTCTGCAATAGCATTGTGGTCTCCTGGCTATTGTTATAATGAAGAAGAAGGAAGGAAGAAGGAGCTGTAAAAAAAAAACACTGCCAATAGTGGATCAGATCAAGGATAATGGCCAGATCTGATAGGACATCATATTACTACCCTTAGAAAGACTCCAGGCAGCAATAGCTGCTTAAAACATTCTAACTAACAATCTAACTAACAACCCAAAACAAAGATTGACGCAACCGACCTCAAATCAGGCAAGAACAAACATTCTCAATTAATTTGAATCTTTGTTTGATGTAATTACACAGCCAGAGATTCTTTTCACACTTCTTACCAAGAAGGCAAGGGGCAGAGGGGGGGAAGAGTGAAAGAACAGAAATCAGGAATGCTGCAAAGAGCAGCGACTAAATGAGGGCAGTGCGGTTGTTAACACACACACCCCCAGTTCCTCTTGCACATTAGCTATGCGAGCTTGTGTAGCACATCATTTTCTTAATCATGTAGTACTATCGAAATGCTTTTCGAAAATTATAAGCGTTAACCAGCATGAAAAAAAAAATCATACAATAGAGATCCTGTCAATGATAATTTCACAGCCATTGCAAGACAAATCAGCCTCTTTCTTTCTTTCTTTCTTTCTTTCTTTCTTTCTTTCTTTCTTTCTTCCTTCCTTCCTTCCTTCCTTCCTTTCTTTCTTTCTTTCTTTCTTTCTTTCTTTCATGAAAGATGGGGCTTGGTTTGTTTGCGCAGCCCGGTTTCTGGCTTGCCATGGCACGGTGCTAGGGTCCACAGACCTTGTTTAAGCCAAATGGTTTCATTTTGCTGTGCCATTTTGGGAGGGGTTGTTTTTTTTTTTTTAGTTAAGTAATAGCAGAAAGTTATCCCAAAGAGGCTTTTTCACGAGGCAACTGGACTTTCTTGTTTTTCTCTGAAGATGTTTCACTTCTCATCCAAGAAGCTTCTTCCAGTTGCCTCGTGAAAAAGCATCTTTGGGATAACTATGACCTGGGTGACTGAGAATCTCCATAGACTAAGAGCAGAAAGGAAAGGTGATTTTAGCAGGAAAGAGGTCAATCCCAGTTGACCTTTGCCCCTAGAACAGGGGTTCTCAACCTTGGCAACTTTAAGACTTGTGGACTGAAGAATTCTGGGAGTTGAAGTCCACAAGTCTTAAAGTTGCCAAGGTTGAGAACCCCTGCCCTAGAATCTCTTTGCCTGAGAAAGTAGATTGAATATTACATTCCAGTCATTTAGCTGTATTTTGAGTTGTTGATTTTTTAAAAAAAAGATTATCAAACTCAGGAACCGCTTTCAAACTCTCATCTGGACACAATCCTGGATCAGAACCTCAGGCATTCTAGTTTCCCCCCCCCTCCACTTGTTATTTAAAATTCCCAGTGGAGGCAAAACATTTCCGATGCGAGATCACATTTTTGGTATGCACCTGAGAAGAATTAGTCTTGCGTGTTTTAATGAGCTCCTGTTCATACACCCAAAGGTCACAAAAAGCAGAGAATGGCCTCCAGCTGAAAATTAATTGAGCAATGCAGGAGAGGCAACTTGCCAGACAAAACGCTGCAAACAACTGCTGTCCCTCACTTGCACCGACAGCGCAAGGAGCCTGGTGAGACAAATGAAGGGCAGAAACGCAGAAAGGAGTAGAAGGGGCTCACCAAACGCAGCCAGAGGAAGGAATAAAGGGGGGGGAAGAATCAGGCTTATTACTCATTTCTTCTCTGAGGAGGGAAAGGGTGGTATGGCTCAAGATCCGAATTCCTTTCTTCATATTCATCCAACATGCTCTACTCTTTACTTATCCTACTGCTAAATGCTGATGAAGCAGTAGTTGGTAATGACTGGTGTGGCTTTCGGCCATTTTGGAGAGGATAAATAGAGTAGAGTAGAGTAGTAGGTGTGAATTTAAATGGACTCCAGAAGATGGTAGAGGACAGGAAGACCTGGAGGAACGTTGTCCATGGGGTCGCGATGGGTCGGACACGATTTCGCAGTTAACAACAACAAGAGTAGAGTAGAGTAGAGTAGAGTAGAGTAGAGTAGAGTAGAGTAGAGTAGAGTAGAGTAGAACAGAACAGAACAGAATAGAATAGAATAGAATAATGAAGGATGGACTAGAACAGAACAGAACAGAATAGAATAGAATAATGAAGAATAGAATAGACTAGTCTAGAGCAGACTAGACTAGACTAGACTAGACTAGACTAGACTAGACTAGACTAGAATAGAATAGAATAGAATAGAATAGAATAGAATAGAATAGAATAGAATAGAATAGTTGGAAGGGACCTTGGAGGTCTTCTAGTCCAGCCTCCTGCTCAAGCAGGAGAACCTATATCCTCTCAGACAAGTGACTGTCTAGACTCTAGACTCTTCTTAAAAAACTCCAGCGATGGAGCGCCCACGATTTCTGGTGGCAACCTGTTCCACTGCTTAATTGTCCTCATTGTTAGGAAGTTCTCCGTAATTCCAGGTTGCTTCTCTCTTTGATCAGTTTCCAACCATTGTTTCTCGTCCTGCCCTCTGGTGCTTTGGAGAATAATTTGACCCCCTCTTCTTGGTGGCAGCCCCTCAAATACTGGGATACTGCTATTTCTTCTTTTCTTTAGGCTGCAAAATATCTATTCTGCCAAATAAACTTCTGATTAATGTTTAAAGAAAAGAGGAAAAGACTAAATGCAGGTAGTCCTTGACATGTGACCACAATTGAGCTCCCAAGTTCCTGTTGCATCAGCTGGCACCAGCTCTCTTTTCTTATGTTCTAATTCTCAGTTACTTAATATCATCTTTTAGTTGCTGGTTTGGGGCTTTGAGTTTTGTTAGCTAACATTACAAGGGAGGGAGGGAGGAAAGAAGGACGCTGAAGCAATCTATATATGATATATATTTTCAAATAAATAAGCATAGAAGGGGAAAAGCACACATATAATAACTATGTGTATGCACACAGAGACAGAAATAATCTATCTTTCTTTCCTTTCTTTTTTCTTTCTTTTTTTCTTTCTTTCTTTCGCTATCTTCCTCTATTCATTGGCAATAGAGCTATTATTTCACAATAATGAATGAAGAATTATATTCATGGCAACTCCAGCAACTGGTGAATTGCCCGTTCCTTGTCTCTACAAATGCAATAGGGATAAATATCATATGCCTCTGCTGCCCACCAGCTATATTTACAACTGCGGCTTTGATTAACATCTCAATTTGGAACAGTGACTTTTTAATTTAAATTAAATAATTTAGATACCTAAATTATTAGAAACAATTGCCAAATCTCAAAAAACTAAGAAACTACAGTAGATCTTTAGAAAAACTTGACCATAAATCAATTCAACTTGCAAATATTAAAAAGTAAATGGGATAAAGAATTGGAGATTCTCATTTTGTTTTAATTGTAGGGGACTATCTTAATACTGCTATTTAAAAACTTCAATCCCTCAGTAAGACATTGTTTGTTCAGCAGAAAATATTTTGGATTTATGTGGGGATCATCTTTTTACATAATCTTGGTTTACTACAGGTCCCGGGGGAGGGGGGAGGGAGGGACAGAGGAAGGAAGGAAGGAAGGAAGGAAGGAAGGAAGGAAGGAAGGAAGGAAGGAAGGAAGGAAGGAAGGAAGGAAGGAAGTCCATTTTTTGTTTCTCAGTGGAAGACAATCAACATGTTCTTGGTGACAATAGCAGTATTTCAATTTTGAAGCGCTACTACAAAGAAGAGGGAGTCAACCTATTTTCCAAAGCACTGAGGACAAAAAACAATGGGTGGAAACTAATCAAGGAGAGAAACAACCTGGAACTAAGGAAAAACTTTCTGACAGAAAAATTAATCAGTGGAACAACTTGCCTCCAGAAGCTGTGAATGCTTCAACACTGAAGGTTTTTAAGAAGAAACTGGACAGCCAATTGTCTGAAATGGTATAGGGTCTCCTGCTTGACAGGGGGTTGGACTAGAAGACCTCCAAGGTCCCTTCCAGCTGTATTCTGAATAATGTCTGATATTTTATTTAACAAGTCTTTAAAAGCTTTATTGATGCTTTCTGATGCACCTGACAAATCATTTTATTTGAAATAAAGGCCTTATTCCATTGCAGCATCAGATCTTACCTTAAACTGGATGGTGTTTGAATCTTCTTCGGAGTGGGAAGACGACTTAGAGGCCAAAGTGTTCACCTCCAGCCCATCTTCCTCTTCTCCACTGCTGGCTCTCGGTTTTCGGCTCTTTCATGTACATTTTGATTTTTTTGGTTTGTTGTAAAGCATCTTCTCTGAACATTTTGTACTTCTAAATTGCTAGGAGGGAATTTGGTGGAGAAAAGCAGTTGATCCTAGCCTAAAGTAGCAGATTGAGGGACATGCAAGATATTTAACACACTGGGAGTACACCACATCTATTGGCCTTGTCTGTTTTGTTTGTGTATAAATGTATATGGTAATTTGAAAGGAAAGATGGGGACTGTTGACTGAGATTCGTCACTGGAATTCCGTCATTTGCCAGTTGAGGAGTGGCAGTTGGAATGTCCAGTGACAGTTGAAAACGGACGTTTTGGAGGAGAAGGGAAGAGATGCTGGTCATTCAGCACTGGAGACGGTGAGAGACAGCTGCTATACTATCTGTCCGAAGTCACCAATTGAGGAGGTTTCGGTTTTTACTTCAAATGTAATTCCACTGTTTTTGCGTAAGTTCCTTTTTACAATGACACCTGCTCATTCAAACCACACTGCACTTAAAAGTTGTTGAGGTTCAAAAACTCTGGTACAATATAGAAGAATCATTTGTGAAAAACTATTACAGCTATTCTAATTATCCAAGAAGAAATTCTTCCTACTATGTTGTGTCCTTGTTTGTGTGCCGTTAGGGATTACACACACATGCATTTTATAAACAAAAGCTAAACTATTCCATCTTGGTTTTCTTTCAGCAAACTCATAACCACCATCATGGCTGATAATCTAAGTCTTTTGTCAATGAGAAGGGATGAAGATAATCTGGCTACAAAGTAAGTGGCTTAGATTTCTGGCTTCCAGTGATGTGAGCTTTTACCTGGATTCTAAGTTGGTCTTAAGTTTAATATCTAAATAATATATACTATTCAGTTTGTGGTGGGTAGAAAGAAAGAAAATTAAATTATATTAATGGGTTATGGATTTTTTCACTTTTGACAGAAGTCTACGCAGATTCTCAGTCATCCAGATCATGGTTGCCCCAAAGATGCTCCTTTAAAAGGCCACTAGACTTTCTTGTTTTTTCCTTGAAGATATTTCTTCAAGGAAGAGCTTCTTGGATGAGGTGGAAGATCTTCAAAGAAAATCAAAGAAAGTCCAATTGCCTTTTGAAAACTTGAACTTTTGATACTCATAACATATCCAATGTTTGTCTGCCTCTCATAAAGTTCTGTAACTGCTAAAATGATGCCTTGCCTTTTTCTTGACGGCTGGCTATTTGACTGGTGTTTTAAACCCAGTATACTTGATTTAAGCCTTTTAAAATGCATCGCTTTTTGTATGCAACATAAATATTTTAGGATATGTTATTTTTGTGGCTTTCGAATAAGGAAAAGCAAACTTTATTTTTTTTTTACTTATAAACTGCTTAGAGCAGTGATGGCGAACCTTTTAGAGACTGAGTGCCCAAACTGCAACCCAAAACCCACTTATGCATCATTGGGTGCCGAGTGGGTGTGGCCCATTAGCTGGGTGTGGCCCATTGGGTGGGTGTGGCTCATTGGGTGGGCATGGATGCAGTGGTAACGGCAGACTGGGTGGGACTAAAAAGTTCAATCAATCAATTCCAATTTTGCAAGATCTTTTTTTTTCCCACGAGAAGTTGAAATTGATTGATTGATTGAACTTTTTTTTTTTTTTGCACATGGGGGCAGAGGCCTAAAGTGAAAAGTTTTATAAAACCCAGCTGAAGGCCTAGGACTGGGGCGACGGCGCACGTGCCCACAGAGAGAGCTCTGCGTGCCGCCTCTGGCACCCGTGCCATACGTTCGCTACCACTGGCTTAGAGTGAGCTGAGTGATGTATGCATTACATTTTTTAAAAAAAAAATTAAAAATGCATCATTAAGAAATCAGATGGGAGGGAAATTATATTCCCAGTGGAATCAGTGGTGAAAGTTTTTTATACTATATTCATGGATTTAATGTCCAAGGGTCCACATAATAGCATACAGGTAGTCCTTGACTTACAACCACAATTGAGCTCAAAATTTCTGTTGTTAAGTGAGACATTTGTTGAGTGACTTGTTGCTTCATTTCCTGACCTTTCCTGCCCACGTTGTTAAATGAATCACTGCAGTTGTTAAGTTAGTAATACAGATGTTAAGCGAATCTGGTTTTCCCATTGACTTTGATTGTCATAAGGTCGTAAAAGGGGGTCATATGACCCCGGGACACCGAGACAATCATAAATATGAGTCAGTCATATTTGAGCGTCTGAATTTTGATCCCATGATCAGGGAGACGCTGCAAAGGTCATAAGCGTCAAAGACAGTCATAAATCGCTTTTCTCACTGCCGTTGTAACTTTGAATGGTCATTAAATGAACTGTTGTAAGACGAGAACCACCTGTAAATATAGAATGTGCTATTTTCTTTTGATTTGATTTCAGGGATCCTATCTTCATCTCCAGGACCAATAAATCACTCAAAGGGCAACTAGCAAGTGAAAAACAAGCCATGGTTACCAAATGGATAGCCTGGATTAATAGGGCCCAGTTAGCTGGTTATTTCCTTAGTGTCTTGGCATCCATCATGTGTATTGTTTCAACAGTGGTTGCGCGTTGGAGAATATGGCAGGTACAAAGTGAGGACGGCATGTATCCGGGCGTGGTGTGGGTCGGAATCTGGAGGGCCTGTTATCTGCACAGCACTCATCCCGAAAACAGATACGTCCACTGCGAGGACTTCACCGAACGCATGAGCATGCTGCCCAAGGAAATATTTTTGGCTCAAGATCTGATGACCTTGAGTTGCATTGTAGGAGCAGTGGCCATCACCCTCATGAGCTTTGCCTTGTGGAACATTGTGCAAATCACCACCCACAAACCTTTCTTGCTCACCTTGTTTAACATTGGAGGGCTTCTGAACTTTCTCGCAGGAATCATTGCCTTGATTCCCATCTCCTGGAACCTGTATTCCATCTTGGGGAACAGGGACATCCGCTTTCCCGAGTCTTTCAAAATGCCTACGATTCCAAAGTACCAGGAGCCTGGAGCTGCTATTTACATCGGCTTTGGCGCGGCCGTTGTGTTCCTGGCGAGCGGCGTTATGGTTAACTGTAATAAAAGCGTGTTGCAAACGCACGGAGGAAAGGATGCTTCAGCCCCAGTGGACGATCCGCTGACAGCAGGCCAATTTTATTCAAACTTTGCTTCTTCTGTGATGGTGAACAGAAAAGAGACGGAGACTCCTGAGGCCAGCGCTGAGGTGCTAACATCTCTACACCACATTAATAAAGATTCTTCGCAATCAGTTCAACCCCGATTGCATAAAAGCGCTAAGAAAGTTACTATATCAGTTACTCCATACCAGTAAAGAGCAAGCTGCTAAAGCAGAGGTCCCCAACCTTGGTCACTTTGTGACTTGTGGACTTCAACTCCCAGAATTCCTCAGCCAGCCATGCTGTGCTAAGGTTTGTTTATTCTATTTGTATATTTCCACTTCTCCTTTTACAATTGCAAAATAATCCATTTCTTACTGTAAATAAATGCATTTAATAATAAAAGTTGCAAATGAATACACACTGGATGGGGGGGTGTAGTTTTTTTGTTGTCTCCTTTTCCCATTTTCAAACTTTCTTGCCAGAATAAATATCTGAACGTCTTAGAAGGGACCATGGAGGTCATCTAGTCCAACCCCCTGCTCAAGCAGGAGACCCTATACTATTTCAGATAAATGACTGCCTTTGGAGTCTGAGTGAAATGGACATCTTCAGATGGACCTGTAGGTCTCACAGAACATAGAAGAACAGAGTTGGAAGGGACCCTGGGGGTCATCTAGTCCAATCCCCTGATCAAGCAGGAGACCCTACACCAATTCAGATAAATGGCTGTCCAGTCTCTTCTTAAAAACTTCCAGTGTTGGAGCATTCACAACTTCCGAAGGCAAGCCATTGCACTAGCTGATGGTTCTCGCTGTCAGGAAACTTCTCCTTAATTCTAGGTTGGACCTCTCTTTAACGATCTTCCCTCCATTCAGACCCAAAATTTGAGTAGGCATTATTGTTGATACCACTGGGGTCCTCCAACCGATGTGTCACTCTGTCTGTCATTGAAGGATTTTATACCTGCTGCCAGGTGTTAATAAGCGGCTGCTCCTCTGGAGAACCAACATCTTTTGCAGCAGCTTCACAGACATAGAGAAAGTGCTAAGTGAAGACCGTTCCTCCTCTTGATCTGCTCTTGGGACATAGGATCCTCTTCCGCTTTCAAAACTGTTGACCATTTTCTCCTGTAACCCTGGAAAGGGGCCCTTACAAGGTGCTACCAGCCGGGCCAGCTGGACCAAGGTTTTTTAAGGAGGTGTTACTCCTCCATCACTCACGCTTTGTCCTGGCTTGTGACAAGCAGAGCCTGGCAGGTTTAAAAATCTTCCATCTCCTGACCTCGGGTGCTTGGGACAATGACTCGGCCCCCTCTTGTCTGCAACAGCCCCTCAAGTACTAGAAGACAGCTATTGTATCACCCCTAATCCTTCTTTTTGTTAGACTAGACGTACCTCATTCCCTCAGTTGTTCATTGCGTGTTTTAGCCTCCGGTTCCTTAATCATCTTTGTTGCTCTTCTCTGCACTCTTTGGAGAGACTCAACATGTTTTTTTTTATATTGTGGTGACCAAAACTGGACGCCTCCATAGTGAGGTATAAAGAGGTATTATCACTGCTCGTGATCTTGATACTCTCTTTCTGTTGATGCATTGAAATGACCAGAAATAGGTCACAGAGGATCAGAGAAAAAAGGGTGAACATGAGAAGATCATATTTTTCCTTTTCTTAGAGAGAGACTTATTTTGCCCTTACAGGAATTAAATTTCTGCGTGCACAACGTAAAGATTATTTTCATGGATCGACAGACTTTTGCAAAAATTGCATGCATTCCTCCGCAATCATATCCCTAGGACTGTGGGAAAGGGATTTCTGAAAATGTCATCTGCTATTGAGCCCATGCCTGGATCCAAAGCTTTCTCAAATTAAGCCCAGAAAATATTGAATCCAGAATTGAAGCTGTACTGAAATCCGCCCCCCCCCCCAGCCAAAAAAGATGATACAACACACATTTGACTAAAGTAGCTCTTTGTCAGAATTACTTTTTAAATATTTTATTGGAATTCAGATTTAAACTTTCTGGTGTTCTCTCTTTTCATGAATAAGGGATAATGAGCAAACAGGTAAGAACGTACAATTAGATTCCAATAGGTTGTAATTTATGTCTTATCCTCCAGAGTGAAACAGTTAATGTAGCGTTCAGATGCTCGGAGGGCAGAATGAGCTTTCTTGACATCTGGAACAAATTCCATGGCTTGGTTATCCCAGCCAGACACCCTTCCCTTTCATTCTTTAGTTCAGAGCAGGCCAAATGTAGAAAGGAAAAGTCTGGATTGTCAGGCCAAGCATGTTTTGTTGCATGTGCAATTAGTTTAGGCCCCAGCAACACTGCCATATTGTCTAAGCACTTGTGAATTTCTGCACGGAAGCACCAGTAGAAAGACAATGGTTTTATGTGTATTGTTGCAGTTGTGAAAGCAGGGCTTGGATAGAGACAGAGATCGAACAGGAAAGCAAATCTAATCCCGTTTTAGGCTTTTTCTTTGTGCAGTTTTTTTTTACTACAGTCATGATGTTCAATGATGTAGAGAGGAAGAAAAGGAGGGAGAGAGGGAGGAGGGAGAGAGAAAGAAAGAGAAAGAAAAAAGAAAGAAAGAGAGAGAAAGAAAGAGAGAGAGAGAAAGAGAGAGAGAGAGAGAGAAAAAAAGAGAAAGAAAAAGGAAGGAAGGAAGGAAGGAAGGAAGGAAGGAAGGAAGGAAGGAAGGAAGGAAAGATAGAAATATCCAGAGATGAAATATCTTGGAAGCTGTAATCTGCATCAAGAGTCTTTACACAAACAAATCCAGCCTTTATTTTCTTTTTTCGGAATCTCAGGTTAGTTTATGCAGCAGGATACGAGAGATCCTGGGTCCAAGGTCCCTTCCAGGTCTATTCTGTTGTACTGTCCCTTAACACAAAAGGGGCACCAGAGTCTACAACAGGAGCCACTTTTTCACTGAGCGGGCTGGCCGAATCGACTCAACTCCTTTCAACGCTCTGAACCGAAGCAAAGCAATTCAGTCCCAGCCGGCGTGACCAAGACAGAGAAAAGAATACTTCATTGCACAGACCAGATTCATGAGTAGGTTTAAACTGGTGAATTATAAACAGAAAGACTCTGGAATAAATCTGATTGATAGTGTTTCAGGAGGAGTGACTTTTCTTCAATCTGAAATAGCGTTGTGCTGCAACAATGCAGCATGCGCACACAGATTGCATCTTTCTCTCTCTCTCTCTCTCTCTCTCTCTCTCTCTCTCTCTCTCTCTCTCTCTCTCTCTTTCTCTCTCTCTCTCTCTGTGTGTGTCTGTGTGTGTGTGTGGGCATGTAGGGAAGGAAGGAGAGAGGGAGAAAAAAAAATCAATTTTAAGCACAGAAAAGGGCTGCAAGCTTAAATGTGCAGATCAGACCTTGATTTAAGGGTGCACCACCAGCTGTTGCCTTGCAAAGCTTATATACTGATCCAATCAGCAATAATAGCAAATTTAATAACATTCCACTCCAGAAATTGCTGCGCCCGTCCAATGTGTGATGCTTCTGTGGACAATGCAGGCCCTCTGCTGTCTGATTACCACATTGCCACAGTACCAATGTGGTTCACCAGTGCACAGAAAGATGATCTGCTGTTTAGAATAAAATGGATCTGGAAGGGACGTTGAAGGTCTTCTAATCCAACCTGCTCAAGCAGGAGACTCTGTACCATTTCAGACAAATGGCTGTCCAGTCTTTTCTTAAAAACCTCCAGTGATGGAGCACCCATGACATCTAAAGGCAAGCTGTTCCACTGGTTAATTGTTTTCACTGTTAGGAAGTTTCTCCTTAATTCCAGGTTGCTTCCCTCCTTGATTAGTTTCCATCCGTCGTTTCTTGTCTTGCCTTCTGGTGCTTTGGAAAATAGCTTGACTCCCTCTTCTTTGTGGCAGCCCTCAAATACTGGAACACTGCTATCATGTCCCCCCTAGTTCTTCATTTCTCTAGACTGGCCATATCCAATTCCTGCAACCATTCTTCATATGTTTTTGTCTCCAGGCTTTTAATCATCTTGGTTGCTCTTCTCCATACTTCTTCCAAACATCTTTTCTGTAGTGTGGTGACCAAAACTAGATCTACAGATCTTAAGCTACAAACTTTACTGGTGTTTTGTAGCGGTCTCCATAACCGTTTCTTTCTTGACAATATTTGTGATGTGCTTTTCACTATTAAAAATACAACTCCAAAGCTGGGATTCCGTCCAGATTAAAAGCACTCAAACCTTGTAAAGTTAGGGCAGACTGAAACAGCTCTATGGGAAACATAAAGCAACAATAACAGCTAACTGAAGGATGCTCAAATCCAACAGGGGAGCAGGGAAGTTTCCAACTGTTCCTAAAGTTGCAAGGTTTGTAGTTGACCAGGGAAGGAATGATGCAAAGCAGGTCTATCAAAAATTGTCCAAAAACAAGTTTTTTTTTTTTTTGAAAACTTGCCCCATCAGGGAACTTATATGTGGTGCTGTCCATGGTGCTGTTTAAACCCGGTTGTTTTGTTGCAGACGTTTCATTACCCAACTAGGTAACCTTAGTGCGACTGGCTGCGGTTTTCTCCTTGATACGTCTTTGATTAGAGAACCACCAAATTAAAGAACTACCTAATTAGGAAGCTACTTGATAAAGGAACTTTAGCTGTGGAGTCCTGTGTGCTCTCTGAGCTGGTTATTTATTACCCAATTAATGCTAGTCAATTTTGAATTTGTTCTCTCTTTATATACAGAACTGTTGGTGGGGGTTTGCTTTTCTCCTTGGTAGGTCCTTGATTATGGTATTGATGTAGGAAAAGAGCTCCACGAAATCAAATGTCTGAAATGACCCTGGCAGGAATCAAAAGCTTCAAAAAATGGAAGTTCCATGCAGGCTGGTCCAGGGCTTCCATCCGAATGACTGAAGTCACATTGTACTGTTGCAATGTTCCATTCTTTTGTGCATCTGTATGATGTCACAATGCTCATACAGTCCATTTAGTCCTGTATACCCCCTCCCTTGCAAGCCCCTATGGATGCAGCTTAAATCTTCTTGCCTCTGGCCTCTAGCAAAGGATAACAATTCAGAAAGGAGGGCAATTTGGAAATAAACCTCCATTTGGTTATCCATGACAGATACTCGTAGATACAGAACTTTTATTACACACATTAGAAAACTACAACATGACATGACTTTTCAACATAATCGCCATTCAAATTGAGGCACTTGTCATAGCGTCTTACAAGTTTGAAATGCCTTGGTAGGAGTCACTCAGCGCCAAATCTGGGCTATAGGGTGGGGTGATCAAAAACATCCCAAGGGAACTGTTTCAAAAGTTCTCGGGTGCGTCTAGCAGTTTGCGGGCGAGCATTATATCGTGACCCAATGCCACACCGGAAGTGGTGCCATAGAAAATCCCGCCAAATGTGAAGATGCCAAAGGAGTAACTCCTCGTGAAGTTCATGGAGTGTGGTTCAACCATCCATTCAGACGTCTGCTGTGAAACATTTCAAAAAATCACAACGAGCATCCATAACAAGCGTCGAGGAATGCTGATTTCCGGTGTGGTGTTGTTTCACAATAATGCTTACTCGCACACCGCTACACACAGTGGTGGGATTCAGATATGTGAACAACCGGTTCTCGGTGTGGATGCTGCTTCCAGAAGTCCATTCTGGGCCTGGGCAACAAAAAATTAGCTACCCGTTCTGCCGAAGTGGTGCAAACCGGCTGAATCCCACCACTGACTACACACAGCCAAGAATTTTTGAAGCAGTTCCGTTGGGATGTTTTTGATCACATGCACCCCCCATAGCCCAGATTTGGTGCCAAGCGATGACTACTAAGGAATTACAAATCTTGCAAGATGTTATGACAAGTGCCTCAGTTTGAATGGTGATTATGATGAAAAGTAATGTAATATTATAGTTTTCTAATGTAGTATAATAAAAACTCTTTATCTGCTAGTGTCTGTCATTGATAACCAAACAGAGGTTTATTTCCAAATTGCCCTCATACATATAAATTTTTTAAAAATGCTTTTATTTTGCATTTACAAGTAGTCCTCCACTTACGACTACAATTGAGACTGGGATTTGGTCACTAAGCAAAGCAGTCATTAAACAAGTCATCAGACCCAATTTTATGACATTTACAGAGGTCATTAAGTGAATAAGACCGTCGTGAACCAAATCCGGTTTCCCCAGATTTCGTTACAAATTGCAATCATGTGACTACAGATGTTGCACAGTTGGTAAACGTGGGTTGCTAAGCACCCAAATTGTGATCACGTGACTGCAGAGGAGATGTGATAGTCATGAGTTTAAGGATGGGTGATAAGTCATTTTTTCCAAGCCAGTCATAACTTCGATTCATTGTTAAATCAACAGCCGTAAGTTGAGGACAACCTGTATTCTGTTTTGTGTCTATTAAGTAACTAAGAAAAAGAACACACGAAATTATAAAAGAAAAAAAATGAAAAGCATATATGATATATATCTACAAATATACTGTACACATATCAATAATGAAGTCATAATTCATCACAGTTATCTGTCACTCATCTATATTAGTCAGTTCTGCAACCCACAGAATGATTGGAGTTATAAGTTTATCTTTTCAATCAATGCTGAACAATACGTTATTTGAGTCTATTTTCTTTGTCCAGGACTCAACTCCCATATGATAAATTTCAAAAGAATATAAATATCTGAAAATATTAAATCCTAAGCCGGAATCCATGAAATTGCTTCTTACTGAAATAGGACAATATGTTAAAAATAAAGCATTACTTTCACTGCACCTTCAACAGCATAAACATAGTGAGATCATTTCTGAAACACTGTTATTATTTCTCTGGAAAAAAGATGTGATCTAAAAATCTTTTTTCTTTTTAATTTAAAAATCTCTCTTTTATTGGATGAGTAAAACCTGCAAGCAAAACACAGAAGCAAACAAGAAGACACATAGACATACTTAAAAGCGTTTTGAGGAAAAAAATAGAAAAAGCAAAAGAAAGCGAATAATTATCACATAATATTTGCCAGACTTTGACATCAAATCCATCTAATCAGCTCATTCTGAATGTGTTGGTTTATTTGCACTAATGTTTATGGGTTTTATAGTACGTTATTTTCTGTGCGTGCGTGTCTCGCCTGCTATATCATATGCAATCCTGTATGCAATATAATATGTACAAATATACAATAAATACAAAATATAATACATAGATAACGTAACGTAACCTAATTCTCCTGCTTGAGCTGGACTAGAAGACCTCTAAGGTCCCTTCCAGCTTTATTCTATTCTAATATAGATATAGTAAGACAATATTCTACTACGCTGGCAGAAGAGGGTTTACCTCTAGGCCAGAGGGGGCGCTCGCTGGCCCTGAAACAACCGGAAGCCCGTATCCTGAGGGCGATCTATGCATCGCGCCCACCGTCACCAACTTCCGCTTCCACTCTTGCACATCCCGCCTCGCGTCCTCCCCGATTGGTTCCTTTCCTCCTCCTCCCGATGGGGATTGGCTACTTTCCCATCCCGCCCCGCCCCAGCACCGCCTCCTTCCCGCGGGAAGCTGCCGTCGCTGGCTTCGGGTCGGCGGTTGCCGGGCGCTCTTTGTCCGGAAAAGACGGCGGGCGATCGGGCTTGGTGCCCACGCCTGGCGCTGGACGGAAGGGGGATCACCCGAAGCAGGCACGTGCGGATGGGGGTGTGTGGCCAGGGAGGTTTTCCGTAAGGAGATGCGGGTTGGGTCTCTCCGGGCACGTTTGAAGGCGTGTTCGACACGGGTTTGTGTCTGCTGGGCATGCGTGAAATACATCATCATCATCATCATCCATAATAATAGTGTTTTCCAAATCTGGTCTCTTTTAAGATGCGCGGACTTCAACTCCCAGCTGGCTGGGGAATTCTGGGAGTTGAAGTCCGCCCATCTTAAAAGTGGCCGGGTTGGGGTTTTTGGGGGGGGGGAAGGGGGGAAGACTGATAATATTTCACCCAACTTTTCTACAACCTGCTGCCTTTCAGATTGGCTGGGCTGTCCTTCCTCTCCTTTCATTGGTGCTCTCAGTTTTTGTCCATTCATTCATTCATTTTTTTTGTTTGTTTTTGTTTTATTTACTATATAAAATACAAAGAAAAAATTAGAAATAGAAGATTAAGGGAGGGAAAAGGAAAGGGGAAGAGGAGGTGTCAGAAATAAGGGAAAGGGGAAAAAAAGGTGTTGACTTCCCACTCTTTGTAGCACAGTACAAAGTAAAAAGCACTCTAGCCTCAACTGTTTTGTTTTTACACTTTATTATATCACTAGCCATTTCTATAACCGGAAATCTGTCTAGTCGACAAAACCCTATCTAATGGGCCATTCATTCATTCATTCATTCATTTGTTAATTAAATTTTTATGCCATCCATCTCCCCTGAAAAGTGAGTTTGGGTGGCTTATAGGTTCCAGATCCATGAGTTTTGCTGCAGGGAGGGCCAAATCTGTGCACCTGGGGCAGGAACAGGGCAGTGTTAGGGCCAAGGGCTAGAGAAGAAGATGGTGACCGTGCGTGAATGTTGCTTCTTGTTTCTTCGTAGTTTGAAGAATGTTCCATGGCTTCATTGTCTTGCCTTCCGGTGCTTTGGCAAAGAAGAGGGGGGGGGGGTTGACCTATTTTCCAAAGCACCAGAAGGCAAAACAAGAAGCAATGGAGGGAAACTAATCAAGCAGAGAAGCAACTAAGACATTTCCTGACAGTGAGAACAATTAACCTGAAGCACCAGAAGGCAAGACAAATGGATGGAAACTAATCAAAGGAGAGAAGCAACCTACAAACTAAGAAGAAATTTCCTAGTAGTAAGAAAAATCAACCGGCGGAAGGGCTTGCCTTCAGAAATCGTGGATGCTTCAATACTGGAGGCTTTTTTAAAAAAAAGAGCCTGCACAGCCACTTGGCTGAAATGGTATAGGACACAGGTCAGCAACCTGTGACTCCGGAGTCGCATGTGGCTCTTTGAGCCTTCCCCTGTGGCTCCCAGCCTCTTCTGCCATTTGCAGAGAGACAGAGAGAGGCACTTGCCTTCCCTTCTCTCTCTCTCTCTCTCTCTCTCTCTCTCTCTCTCTGTGTGTGTGTGTGTGTGTAAAAAAGAGAGGGGACTCACGGTGGTCTCCAAGGGGCTGAAAAGCTTATTGGGCGGAGCTCCTCCCTTTGCTGCAGCAGGAAGCAGGAAGGGCAGGAGAGAGCTAGCTAGCCCAGCTATGCTGACTCAGGAATTCTGGGAGTTGAAGTCCATGAGTCATAAAAGAGGCAAGTTTGCCTACCCCTGAGCTAGCCCAATAAAGAATGTGTGTCAGCTTGTTGGAGAACAGCTTGAAGCCAGCTTGCCAGGTGAGCAGAAGATCGGAGAGAGGGAGAAGGGAGAAAAAGAGAGAGAGAGAGAGGAAAGGGAGAGAAAGAGACAGAGAGTCTTTTGACATCTAAAATGAAGATAACACTGCATATATCCTTTTTTACCTTTATGATACATATATATATATATAATAAAGGTAAAAAAGGATAGATGCAGTGTTATCTTCATTTTAGATATCAAAAGGGTTTTGCAGCTCCCAGTGTTTTGTTTTCAGTGGGAAACAGGTCCAAGTGGCTCTTTGAGTGTTTTGGGTTGCGTACCCCTGGTATAGGAGCTCCTGCTTGAGCAGGGGGTTGGACTACAAGACCTCCAAGGTCCCTTCCAACTTTGTTATTCTGTTTATTGATGGTGTGCCAGAAGAGTTTTGCAGAGGGGGCCACTCACCCAGATGATTCAGAGGCCATGAAATGGTTGGTTCAATTGTTGTCACCAAGGGTGGTGAGGATTTACTGGGTTTTGTATTGGGGTTTTATTTCTGTAAACCGCCCAGCGTCACAGTGAGTGAGTAAGGTAGCTCCATTTTATTTATTTATTTTACATCTCAATGTTGCTATTTTCATAAATAAGGCAGCGAACATTCAATACACCTTCCTCCTCCTATTTTCCCGACAACAACAATCTTGTGAGGTGGGTTGGGCTGAGAGGGAGGGAGGGACTGCCCCCAAAATATATTTTCTCAGTGAGAAATAAGTAAGTATGAGAACATATTGTTGGGAAAGATGAGGGCGCTGATCATCAGCAAGACAGAGCATGGGGAAGTCTCGGTCGGTTTTACTTTAAAGATTGCTCTTGGAGTTAAATACAGGTAGTCCTCAACGTACGACCACAACTGAGCCCAAAATTTCCACCGCTAAGCAAGACAGTTGTGAAGTGAGTTTTGCCCCATTTTACGACCTTTACTTGACACAGTTGCTAAGTGGATCACTGCCACTGTTAAATCAGTAACACGGTTGTTTAAGTGAATCTGGCTTCCCTCATTGACTTTGCTTGTCGGAAGGTCCCAAAAGGGAATCACGTGATCCCGGGGCACGGCAACCGTCATGAATACATGCCAGTTGCCAAGCATCCAAATTTTGATCCCGTGACCCTGGGGGATGCTGCAACGGTTGCTAAGCGTGAGAACGGTCATTGGTCGCTTTTTTCAGCTCCATTGTAAGTTCGAACAGTCGTTAAACGAACGGATGTAAGTGGAGGACTACTTGTAGAGCACTTGGGAATGAGTTGGTGGGGGGTTTAATCTGTGGCTGGCTTGCTTCCTTTAGATCTGCAGCGCTGGATTCCAGGGAGCCGAAGAAGGGCAGGGCTACAGCAACATGGCCAGCAAGCCCAGAGATCCAAAGCCAGGATGGAAACTGGCAGCCAAGACACCCCGGCTGAAGAGACCGTGGAATGTGGTTCCTTGGCAGAGCAAGGCCGAGTGGGACCAAGTGATGGTGGGGCTGTACTGTGAGGACTGCCAGACACAACGAGATGCACTGGACAGAGTGTCTGTCTGGAAGAGCAGGTGAGAAGGAAGGTGGGCAGAAAACGGTAGCCACGATTGAGGAGTTTCTGTTCGCTCAGCACCCTAAGATAAGTTAATGACCCAGTAGACACTTATGCATGTGTGTGTGTGTGTGTATGTGTTTTCTGAGGTTTTCGCGGGAGTTTGTATGTAGGTCTTTGGTTATTCGGGTTTTCTCCCGCGTAAAATTGGAAGTGTCTTGACGACGTTTCGACGAAGTCCCATTCGTCATCTTCAGGCTGGTGTTTTCAGCTTCGTGCTTCTGCAGTTGATGTTCTCCTTAAGGATGCTTGTAATCTTGAAAGGTGTTCTAGGTCAGCCATAGAAGGTAGGTAAATGACTGGGTAGAGAAGATCATAATATTACTGTGTTTAACTCTGAAACTAGGTTTGGGTCCAAGATGCCTTTAGCCGTGGAATGCACTGCCGATCTGATCCGCTGTAAGCTCCTAGATGCCTCTGGAGTTCTGAAATCCCACGAATTGATCCTGACCTATGGCCTGGCACTGGTGAGGTAAGAGTTGTGAGAAAGAGGGAACAAGCTTCTTACAGAAGCTGCGGTGTAAGGTTTACTGGAGGGCCTAAGAAAGAGATAGAGTTTTTAATATATAGAAGAGAGCTGGAAGGGACCTTGGAGGTCTTCTAGTCCAGCCCTACCCCCCCTTAAGCAGACAAATGTTTGTCCAATGTCTGCTTATAAACCTCCAGTGATGGAGCACCCAGAACTTCTGGAGGCAGGTTGTTCCACTGGCTAATTGCTCTAACTGTCAGGAAATTTCTCCTTAGTTCTAGGTTGCTTCTCTCCTTGATTAGTTTCCATCCATTGCTTCTTGTCCTGCCTTCAGGCGCTTTGGAGAAAAGCTTGACTCCCTCTTCTTTGTGGCAGCCCCTGAGATATTGGAACACTGCCATCATGTCACTGATGCTTCTTGACTCTTGGTCACAGAAATGTTTAAAAAAATAAATGAAAAGAAAGATTCAAAAAATGACAAGAAGTGAATGAAAAAAAGAAACAAACCCACACCATCCAAGGGATTTCAATCTTGCCAAAGGCTTGAATAAAGAGCCAGGTCTTCAAGCCCCTTCAAAGCACCAAAACATGGGACCCTCCAGATCTTGGGGGGGGGGGAACCTCATTCTAGAGGGCAGGCATACTTCTGGGCTCCCAAGAGTTGACATTGTTTAATTGAAGGAACTTGGAGCATGCCAACCACGCAATTAGCCAAGAAGACACTGTGGGAGACTTGCAGCCCCTCGAGTAACTAGCTCCTATGTCATGGGCCATATTCAACAGTCAGTTTCAAGGTAATGGCTGAAGGCTGGGGGAATGAGAAAAGCACATCTTCCTTCCCCTGTCCTGACCACTTTCTACAGAGGGATGATTGAGAGCATCCTGTCATACAGCATCACAGTCTGGTTTGGAGGCATCCCTGCTTCAGATAGGAAGGCGGTGCAGAGTGGTGAGGATGGCCGAAAAGATTATTGGCAGTTCACTCCCTTCTGTCCAGGACATGGCAGAGAAGCTTTGCTTGAGCAGGATCCATAAGATTATCTGGGACACTACACAACCTCTTCACGACCTGTTTTCCTTGTTACCTTCTGGGAGGAGGCTTCATGGTATCCATAGCAGAACATTCAGATTCAGCCATAGTTTCATTTCATACAGCATTAACCTTGCAAACTCTCAAGCTTTCTCCTTCCGTTATATATTCAAGAGGGAAAGTATTTAATATTTATTTGCTACATATATGTAGGGGTGTGGGTATATACATATGTTGTACATAGTATGTTTAGGTGTGTATCATGTATGTGTTTCACTTTGAAACTAAATTTCATTTTTGAATGGGTTTGATTCAGGCTCAGATTATATTCTCAAAGCAAAACAGTTTCCCTGAAATTGTTCAACATTTCTATCATCCACAGGTTTGTGAATCTCATCACAGAGCGGAGGCAGAAGATGGTTACCATTCCACTGAGGCACCTAGCTAAAGAGGTAAAAGAGGTTTGAGTTTATTAACTTAAAACAATTGCCCTCATCAGTGGTATTTCAAGCATATGTTGCTAAGATGCCTTGCTTCCCCCTCTGATTTTAATAATCATTTGTTTCCTGCTCCAAGCTGAACATCCCAATCTGGATTGTGGACCTCCGTCATGACTTGACCCACGGCACCCTTCCCCAGCTGGTGACCTGCCGAAAAGGTAAGAGTGTTATTTTTTTTTATTCTGGTGAAGTCACCATAGTGGAGCAATGGTTAGGTTGCAGGCCAACTCTGCCCACTGCCAGCAGTTCGATCCTGACCGGCTCAAGGTTGACTCAGCCTTCCATCCTTTTGAGGTCGGTAAAATCAGGACCCAGATTGTTGGGGGCAAATATGCAATGGGATTTTTTTTTCCAAGAGGGAGGAGGAGGAGGAGGAGGAGGAGGAGGAGGAAGAGGAAGAAGAAGAAGAAGAAGAAGAAGAAGAAGAAGACATTTTGGTTCTTGGATGATGAAGCTTCTTGGATGAAAGGAGGAGGAAGAAAAGAAGAAGAAGAAGAAGAAGAAGAAGAAGAAGAAGAAGAAGAAGAAGAAGAAGAAGAAGAAGAAGAAGAAGAAGAAGAAGAAGAGGAGGAGGAGGAGGAGGAGGAGGAGGAGGAAGAGGAGGAGGAGGAGGAGGAAGACATTGTGGTTCTTGGATGAGAAGCGAAACTTCTTCTTCCTCAAGGGGAAAAAACAGTCCAGCTGCCTTTTGAAAAAGTTCCTCGGAGACAACTATTGCCGTGTCTGTTTTATAATGCTGCCATCCGTTCTTCTCTGCAGGTTGTGATACCGTGCTGGACTGGCTTCGGCGCTCATATTGGAGCTGCCAGCTGGGCAATAGCTTAGTCGAAGAAGGTGGGGAGGAAACGGAAGAATCGTCAGAAGCGGATGGCGAGGATGAGATGGACAGCAGTCAAGAAGATCCGGAGAAGACACTGGACGAGCAGAAACACCAGGAACTCTGTGGTGGGTGTGTTCAGATCTGTCTGTTCTTCCTTCTTTCTGCACTTCCCGTGGTTTCTAAAGACTTCTTTTATTTTTCCCCCAATTTCTCTTCCCCTAGGAAAAGTCAGAGATGTTTTGACCTCCTTTAAAAACCAGCAACTTGAGGTGAGCTGTGCAGATTCTTTATCAGACCACCAATTTTTTTTCCATTGGAAATTAATTAACTGTGAGTGAAAAAAAAATAAAGTATACATTCAAAATATTTTGCTTTGATTAAAAGGTTGTCCAGGTAGTCCTCGATGTACGACCACAATGGAGCCCCAACTTTATGTCGCTAAGCAAGACATTTCCTTAGTGACTTTTGCCCCGTTTTATGACCTTTTTGGCCACAGCTGCTAAGCGAATCTCGGCAGTCGTTAAGTTAAATGTTTGTTAAATTAATCTGGTGTGTCCCTTGACTTTACTTGTCGGAAGGTCTCCAAAGGGGGGGATCACATGATCCCGGGACGCTGCAATCGTCACGAATCAGTTGCTAAGCATCCGAATGTTGATCGTCTGATCACGGGGATTTTACAACGGTCGTAAGCGTGAAAAACGGTCATAAGTCCCTTTTTT
This sequence comes from Crotalus tigris, assembly GCF_016545835.1. Classification (NCBI taxonomy): domain Eukaryota; kingdom Metazoa; phylum Chordata; class Lepidosauria; order Squamata; family Viperidae; genus Crotalus; species Crotalus tigris. The sequence continues at coordinate 138,437 of NW_024097536.1, read as the reverse complement.
CAGCAGTGTTGTAACTTTGAACAGTCACTAAATGAACTGCTGTAAGTCGAGGAGTGACTGCAAATTTGGGCTTTCTGATGCAAGGACAAAGCAAAGTCTCCTGATTCATTCAATTCAACTTACAGCCGGTGGCTTAGCAACCATTCAAAATTCCAACCTACCTGAAAAAGGGGACTTACAACCTGGATCCGAAGTTCTTACTGTCACACAAACACACACCCACAGTCACATGACCGCACGTTGGGCGCTCAGCAACACAGCTGCCTCTATAGCTATTTGCAGTATCCCATGATTACATGACCATTTTTTTAATGGTGGTTTTGGTGCAAACCAGCACTTGCAGTTTGGGGCAAAACCACATCTATAGCAAGTAAGGGGATCCCACTTAACAACTATAGGCTAAAACATATAAGAAAAAGTTGCTGGAATTGGATATGTCTAGTCTAATGAAGAGAAGGACGAGGGGTGATAGGATAGCAGCCTTCCAATATCTCAGGGGCTGCCCCAAAGAAGAGGGAGTCAAGCTGTTCTCCAAGGCGCCTGAAGGCAGGACAAGAAGCATTGTATGGAAACTAATCAAGGAGAGAAGCAACCTGGAACTGAGGAGAAATTTCCTGACAGTGAGAACAATTAACCAGTGGAACAACCTGCCTCCAGAAGCGGTGAATGTTCCAACACTGGAGGTTTTAAGAAGAGACTGGACAGCCATTTGTCCAAAATTGTATAGGCTTTCCTGCCTGAGCAGGGGGTTGGACTTAATGATCTCCAAGGTCCCTTCCAACTTGATGATGATGATGTACATCTGCAGTAAGCCAACCTTAAAAACATCATTTCATGTCTTGATCACCAGGATCATAGGAAAAAAAGGTTATGATTTTCTTCTGTGCACCAACAGGTCAGATAGTGGAAGAATGGAACCAGATCTCTTCTTTGTCTTCTATTTGTAGGAGTAAATATACACAATTACTTCAATCTCTCTTTCTCCAGTTATACATGGTCTGTTTCACAAAACTTGTTAAACTTGCTATTTAGAACCAGATACATAAATATGGAGAAAATGTCACTTGTACATTTTCCAAATACAGATAGCAGTCTTCCAATATCTCAGGGGCTGCCCCAAAGAAGGGAGTCAAGCTATTCTCCAAAGCCCCTGAAGGCAGGACAAGAAGCAACGGGTGGAAACGAATCAAGGAGAGAAGCAACCTAGAACTGAGGAGAAACTTCCTGACAGAGAGAACAATTAACCAGTGGAACCATCTGCCAGGTTGTGCTTCTTGATGTGCTTCTTCTTCATTCTTGCCTTAGGTCCTCCGACAGCAGCCAGATGTCAACCAGGCCTGCAAACTTTGGACCACAGCTACTTCAGAGGTGGAGTGGGTCGTGGCCCAGATGAAAGATTTATTACAAGAAAACAGGTATGTGGATTTCAGCTTCCAGAATTCCTGAGTCAGTCATAACCATCTCCCTTGTGGGTTTTTTTTTTAACCTCCCTGCAAGTAAAAAAAAACCTACTGAAATAAGAAGAAAGTCTCGTTGTGTCTTCTTTTGTGCTGTTTTTCTTTCCTTTTTTTAAAAAATATGAGATTTAGAGAGTGCTGACTGAAGCAGTAGAGGCGGTTTTATCCTCAAAGCCTGGATGTCCATATAAGAAGAAGTAGGCTTTATTTAAGGCTAGGTTTTTAGAAGTCTGTTTCTTCTTGGGGATTTTTTTTTCCTTATAAATACATATTTCAGATTTTAGGATCGGTTGGAAAGCACTTAGGAGCAATTCTCTGTAGAGTAGAAATGCAGCCAAACCACGTGCAGGGTTGCATCAATGAAATGGAAGAGAGCAGAGGAGGCATTAGAAACCCAGCCTGTAAGACTGAACATGTCATTGAGTTTCGCCTCATTTTACAGCCTCTTTTGCTGTGGTCATTAAACAAATCACAGTTTGTTAAATCGCTTAACAGTCATCGGGCATGTCTCATTGACTTTGTTTGTTGGAAGCTGTGGGAAGGTGATTGCATGAGTGCCTGTAGAAGAGGGAGGACCAAATCAACAGAAATTACCAAATACACCCCAGACTTAACAATTGTCAATTAAAAAATCCCAAATGTCTGGATGGTGGATGTGGCAATATCTAGAGGCAGCAGAACAGAAGAGACAGGACTGGACAAGATAACAAAATGCCAAGACCTGCAAATAGGAAGAGAACAACTGTGGCAAAAGAAAGCAAAGGCAATGCCAATAGTGATAGGCATCTTGGGTGCGATCCCAAAACATCTTGATCAACACTTGAACACTGTCGGCATTGACAAAATCACCATCGGTCAATTTCAAAAGGCAGCTTCACTTGGAACAGCTTAAATCCTGTGAGGGTACCTTTAATATCATTAAACAACGACATCTTCCTATCTCAGGTCCTTGGGAAGGACTCCATAGATAGACAAAAATCCAGTCTGAACATCTGGCTGATTGTGTGATAAGCCATAATAATAATGAGAGAGGGAATAAAAGGGGGCTTGGACAATACTGGACAATACTGACTGGACTTTACAATTCCTATAGGGAAGTTGTGGCTAAGACATTGCTTGAAGGAGGCTTCCTCATTCCCACTGCTGACACTTTGCAGATCTTGAATATTCATCCTCAAGGTTGGTATACCGAGTTGTTTTTTTTTTTCCCCCTTGGTTGAACAAGCAAAGTTCTTCAACCATTGGCTGTTCAAAATCTGTGCAGATCACCCGCACTGGATCCTGGCAATCGATTTAATTGTCTGGGCAGTGTTGCCATTCCATTCAAACACTCAAAAGCGATTACTTGGTTAAGGTAAAAACCAAAGCCACGAAACGTCAAATAGGTAGGATTTCCGGGGCTAAAAAGAAGAGGTTTTAACTGGTTATTTTAAAGATACGGGTTTTCATTTTAATTTAATCGACTGAAACTACCGAAGGCTGTTTACTACATGCCAGATCAGCAAGACCCTGAAAAATTCCTGTTGCAGGTTTTAACCTTCAGGCAGAGAGACTCATGGTCCCTTTGATAACATCTCAATTACTAGGGGATTAGGGGACTGGAGGCTAAAACATATTAAAGATTGCTGGTGAATTTTATTTTATGATAAGGTTAAATATTGGGAAAACCAAGACTGCATGGTATAGGGAAAGAAACTCAAATGCTACTGATTAATCCCATGAAAGAAGTAACTATCTAACAAACTCCTTCTCAAAGATGATCAGGGGGCTGGAGGCTAAAACATATAAGGAACGGTTGCTGGAATTGGGTATGTCTAGTTTAGTGAAGAGAAGGACGAGGGGGGACGTGATAGCAGTGCTCCAGTATCTCAGGGGCTGCCACAAAGAAGAGGGAGTCAAGCTATTTCCCTGAAGGCAGGACAAGAAGCAATGGATGGAAACTAATCAGGGAGAGAAGCAACCTGGAACTAAGGAGAAACTTCCTGACAGTTAGAACAATTAACCAGTGGAACAACTTGCCTCCAGAAGTGGTGAATGCTCCAACACTGGAAGTTTTTAACAAGAGATTGGACAGCCATTTGTCTGAAATGGTATAGGGTTTCCTGTCTGAGCAGGGGTTTGGACTAGATGACCTCCAAGGTCCCTCCCAACTTTATTATTATTATTATTATTAATAATAATAATAATAGAAAGAAACTATGATCTGTAGCGAAAAATGAGTTCATATCAGTGAATGATTCAAAAATTCAAAGAGGACTGGGTATTGTTGCTCCTATATAATACTCGGTTTTTACAATTATTTTTCTTCCCTGCTCTTCTTCTGCCTTGTCGTTCGGAGTGCAGAAACTCACAAGTGGGATTTCAAAATCCCTCGAGCCGTTCTTCGTTTCTGGCAGCCCCTGTTGGGAAGTTTGCACTCCAGACATTTCACTCAGACTCTGCTGGAGAAAATGTTTCATGATTTGAAAGCCCACGCAAGGATCTCGTCACTTCGGTCTCAGTACCTCATCAACTGGATCACAAAAATTCTGAAGGCTAACTTGCGAGTTAGTAAGTATTGGGACGTGTTCGGACAAGATTTAAGATTTGGCATTATTCTCTTTATCGGTGTGGGGGCTGATGAAAAACACAACTGGGGGGGGGGACTAGTCAAGTTTTCCCGCAGATTTTTTTGACATGGCCTTTCATGGAATCTCCGCAAAAGAAATACTGGAAAAGCTCAAAATTGCAACTGAGGCGTGAATACCAGGTTGGTTTTTAAAATTATTATTATTATTATTAAAAAAGCATGTCAGCTAATTTGGAAAAATCATTAGCAGAAAAACAGGTTGCGTGTTGCTCCAGTGAAAGGTTTTGTGTTCTGCAAATATATATATATATTTGTCCTCACTTATCAAATGCATGAAAATACTAAAACTTAAAAGTAAATTGCAATTTAGCAAAGATGTAAGATACCAGCCTTACTAAGACAGCAATCGAGCAAAGGGTGCATTAAGCACCAGTACACTTTGTGAATATGTTTGTGGTATTATCTTTTTATCACATTTGTGAAGCAGGCTGTGTTCTGAAAGCTTGTCTTGAAAACAAGTTGACAACAGCTTTCCAGATTCGGTTGTGACCAGCAAGCGGTCTGTCCTTTGGCCACTGATTCAACATATTAAAAGAGAGCAAAGAAATGGTTGAGGCTATTGGCCAGCGATGTGCTTTGCAATGTCTCCTTTTCGTTGTTTGGGTTCCAGATAACTTTCCAGAATAAAAAAAAAAAGCCTTCACCAGAGCATCGCGCATCAGCTGATGGGTTGTTTTTTCTCCAAATTAACTGCTGTGCTTTTAAAAAATAAAAACCGGGCGTTAACGCCTCAGTTGCAATTGGGTTAGTTAAAGCTTTCCAACCCATCAGTTTCCTGATTGCTGCTTTGGCAATGTTACACAGGTAGTCCTCGATTTACAACAGTTCATTTAGTGACTGTTTTGAAGTTACGGCAGCACTGGAAAAAAAAGCCATTATGCCTTTTTCTCAGACTTAACCACCTGTGCAACATTCCCATGGTCTCATGATCAGAATTTGGACGCTCGGCAAATGACTCGTATTTATGACGGTCGCAGCGTCCCGGGGTCATGTGATCCCCTTTTGCGACCTTCTGACAGGCAAAATCAATGGGGAAGCCAGAAGAGGGAGTGAAGCTATTTTCCAAACTGGACAGCCATTTGTCCGAAATGGTATACGGTTTCCTGCCTGAGCAGGGGGTTGGACTAGATGACCTCCAAGGTCCCTTCCAACTTTATTTTTTTATTATTGTTGTTGTTGTGTTACTAGCCTAACAGCTTAATAACTGTGGCAAGAAAGGCCGTAAAATGGGGCCAAACTCACTCAACGAATGTCTCACTTAGCAACAGGAATTTGGGGCTCAATTGTGGTCGTACATTGAGGACTACCCGCATACACCAAAAGAGAGCAGGTTGAACTCTGCACATGCTTTGGGAAGCATCCGTTATTGTTCAGCCTAAGCTGCCAAGCCGTAAATAGCGATCATCTGTTTGTATCCAAACAAAAGTTGGACTTTCACAGCACGAGACTGAAGGGTTGAAGTCTAGTTGGATAGTTCAGTATGTTGTTGCCCGCACTCACCCAGTGCGGTTGTGTTGTGTGAACTCTAAACAACAGCCATGATTAACTGAAACATGAAAGTGAATGTCTATGGAGATTCTCAGTCCTCCAGGTCGTGGTTGTCCCAAAGATTTTTTTTCAAAAGGCAACAATGGACTGTCTTGTTTTTCCTTGAAGACGTTTCGCTTCTCATCCAAGAAGCTTCTTCAGTTCTGACTGAATGGTGGGGAATGGAAAGATTTATATTCCTTGCTGCTAACGACCAGATGACTGCGAGGGGTACAAATCCTTCCATTCCCCACCATTCAGTCAGAACAGAAGAAGCTTAAACATGGAATATGGCAATAAATGATAAATGAACCACAGAAATGAAATTTTAAAAAGGGACGATTAAAGTAAATCATTATAATGAAATATGGGATTTTATAAAATCAGTCTGGGTGGAAGGCAAAGGGAATAAACCTGCTCAAGAATTGAAATATATTGTACATTGTTAGTTGTTATACGAGAAGAAATATAGGTCATAAAAATGGTCTCCAGGGGTGTAGGTGCACTGTAGTATTTGTATTTTTATACTGTTTTTTTATTTAGATTTATATGTGTTATGTTTGCATTATTTGTAGTTGAATCAAATACAATTTAAAAAATTTAGAAAAAGAACTGGAGAAGCTTCTTGGATGAGAAGTGAAACGTCTTCAAGGAAAAACAAAAGAAAGTCCAGTGGTCTTTTGAAAACAGCACCTCTGGGGCCACAGTTAAAATGGCACGCAGAGAAGCAAAAAGGTTCAAAATTGGAGTTCCAGAAGTGATGAAAGTTAATTCAAGTGCGGGGTAGGAATACCAAACTGGACACGGATCCAGTGCATCGGCTTTGGCCAAATGACCTGCTCTGGTCTGTCTAACTAAACTCCCCTGCTCCCGTTTTATAGGCAGAACTGGGGTTCAAAAGTTGGGAAGTGACTCCGTGCAACACGAGAAGGCAACTGTGTTTGTGACATCTGAACTTCAACCTGTATCTTTTCCGCCTCTCATCTTCTCTTGAGTTTGGTAGTGAGAACCTTCCTTCTTGTTGTTGTTTTTTTCTTTCTTTCCATGATTCTGGATTAAGAAAAGAAGTTAAAGTCTTCCAAAGCCCAGAAGAAACGAAGATGCCTGAGATTATTTCACCACTACGTTTCGTTACAGTGGCTGAAGCTGCTCAGAGATTGCCTAGATGCGCCGTGCTGGGCAAGTCCTCACCTCCTGCATCTGTAAGTCCACGAGTGGAGTGGGTCTGGGGCCACAGGGTGGGCTTGGTGGTTCTGGGCCAGGGGGGAGTGAGAGGAAGGCAAGCGTTGGACCTCAGTTGCCTTTCACCGTTTCAAAGGCCCAAATTGAATTCCGGAAAGTCTTAGAAAAGGCTCATTTTTGAGAGTCCATCAGAGGAGTTTCAGTCAGTCAGTACTTCACCATTTTTTTTTTCAGTCGTTGGGCCACTCAAAAAAGGTTCAGAAAGTTTACGACGCTGAAAAAAGTGACTTATGACTGTTTTTCACGCTCGGGGCCATTACATCCCAATGATCACGTGATCAACGTTCAGGCGCTTGGCAACTGACTCATATTTATGACGGTCGCAGCGTCCCGGGATCACGTGATCCCCTTTGGCGACCTTTTGACAAGCAAAGTCAACGGGGGAGCCAGATTTACTTAACAACCACGTTACTAGCTTAACGGCTGCGGCGATTCCCTTAACAATTGTGACGAGAAAGGTGGTAAAATGAGGCAAAACGCACTTATTACCAAAGGTTTCACTTAGCAACCTACATTTTCAGCTCAATTGTGGTCATAAGCCAAGGACTACCTGTCATGGTTCCGACAGATGAAACTCTTCAAAGAACTCCGAGGCATTGTTTACCTTAAAGAATCTTTATTCGAGTAGCGTAGCATCGGCACGTACATGGGCAAAGCCAAAATCTGAATTCCCCTCTTCTGAGCACATAGTATCAAAGCACAATTCCCTCCTCTAATTAACAGTCATAAATCACATTCTCCAGTTAGTTTGAAATGCGGGCTTTCCCTCCCGGCCATTTCTTATCATCTTATTTCAATAACCTTGGTTCTTACCCTAGTTACAATTTATTCATTTAACTATATGATTATAGTCAACTCTACTTATTATAATTGTTTAGTAGTAATAGTAATAGTAGTAAAGTTGGAAGGGACCTTGGAGGTCATCTAGTCCAACCCCCTGCTCAGGCAGGAAACCCTACACCATTTCGGACAAATGGCTGTCCAGTCTCTTCTTAAAAACTTCCAGTGTTGGAGCATTTACTGTTCTGGAGGCAGGCTGTTCCACTGATTAATTGTTCTAACTGTCAGGAAGTTTCTCCTTAGTTCTAGGTTGCTTCTCTCCTTGATTAGTTTCCACCCGTTGCTTCTTGTCCTGCCTTCAGGTACTTTGGAAAATAGCTTGATTCCCTCTTCTTTATGGCAGTCCTTGAGATATTGGAATATGCTATCATGTCCCCCCTTGTCCTTCTCTTCGTTAAACTAGACCTACCCAATTCTAGCAACCGTTCCTTATATGTTTTAGCCTCCAGTCCCCTAATCATCTTTGTTGCTCTTCTCTGTACTCTTTCTAGAGTCTCAACATCTTTTTTACATCATGGTGACCAAAACTGGATGCAGTATTCCAAGTGTGGCCTTACCAAGGCCTTGAAGAGTGGTATTAATACTTCACGTGATCTTGATTCTATCCCTCTGTTAATGCAGCCTAGCACTGTGTTGGCCTTTTTGGCAGCTGTAGCACACTGCTGGCTCATATTTAAGTGATTGTCTACTAGGACTCCGAGGTCCCTCTCACAGTTACTACTATTGAGCATGGTGCCACCTATACTGTATATATATACAATATTGTTATGTCTAACTAAACTCCCATGCACATTCCTCCTTCTCCCCTCCCCCAGTATCATCTAATTCTAAGAGTAAAACATAAGAAGGAAAATAGCTGCATCTCCATATGCTGTCAAAGCAAGAACATCCGGTGTTAGCAGCATTGACGCTACCTGTACAAATCCGGTCTTCTTTCGCTTTTCTGCTCTTTCCCTTTTTTTGCTTGCCAGGATTCTGTTGAGCATGGAGCCCCCGTTGCCAGCTGAGGCTCAAGAGAAGCTCCTGTACCTGACCTCTATTTACACCCAAGAAGATGGCTCCTTACCCAGTTCTGGCTCCACACCGGACGTTTGCAAGCAGCCCATTTACACCGTGGAGAGCTTGCTGAAGCTCAATGCCGCTGCCGCCCACAAATTCTTGAAGAAGGCAGGGCGGATGGAGGTGTTGCCGGGATTGGTTAAAGAGAAAAGGTTGGCTGGGGAGGAGGAGGAGGAAGAAGAGATGGACACTCAGCCATCCTCACAGCAAGAACCTCTTTTCCTGGAAGACCCAGCGGTTTTGGCTGAAAGACGCAAGGCCCTGGAGGGCGGGCTCTGGCAAGTCGGCTCAGGTAAAACCTGGCTTCCAACCCGTTGGACTTGGCCAATTTAGCATGTTGAGGGCAAGAAATAGGCCTGAGCACTGCGTAGTTTATCTCTGGATGCCTTGTGTAATCCTGCGGTTGGAAGGAGCGGAACTAGAGGAATGGCGAAGGGCAGGAGGAAAGGAACGTAGAGCTTAGATGATAGTAATAACAATAAGTGTCTTTGGGTAATGAGATACCCCTTTTCATAGCACCTGTCTGTAGACTAGAGCAGGCATGTCCAACGTCTGCACAGGAGCTTCTGAACATGGTTAAACCACAAACCACCATTATTAGTTGAACTGAGTGAAGTAAACCGTAACTGGTGTGAAGTTAGATGGGAGCAGGGTTTCCACTCTGTTCAGTGCGTTCTTAGGAGGTAAAACAACATGGGTGAGTAAGCCTTGCCTACCTGCCTGCCTTCCCTCCCTCCCATCCTTTCTTTTTCTTTCCTTTTTTTGTTCCTTTTTTCATTTCTTTTTCTTTCTTTCCTTTACTTTTTTTTCTTTTCTTTCCTTTTCTTGACCCTTCCCATCCTCTTAAGACAGAGTTCCCCAACCTTTCCAGGTTGGCAGCCCAAAGCAGGGAGCAAAAGGGGATGATTTTGTGGGTGGGGCAGGCGCATGCGTGCGCAAGTGCCTGTGACGTTTGTGATGACACGTGAGTGGGGCCACAAACGCTTCATGGCACCACTCACGAATGGGGCCGTGCATGCTGGCGCAGACGCGCATGTGCTGTCTGGCCACTCACGCGGCCTGGTGGCAATTAGGGCGCGGCCCAGTAGTGGGCCCAGGCCCACAGTTGGGGACCCCTGCTCTAAGATCCAAGCTGCTATTGGACAAAAGGAGCTTGGGGGTGTGCCACTGATAACTTCCTATTGCTATGATATCTCTCGAGCAGTTACACATTTAGGTTTCCCAGTGATGTACAGCCTACGGTTGATCACCCAGGCTTCTAACCATATCTAGAAAACCTATTGTCAGTTCAGGCTTATCCCCAATTAGATTACTTGCAGGGCATCCTGTCTCCAACTGCCTGTGCTTGTTCTGTAATATCCAGCAGAGTTGGCGTGCTTTGGGTTCTTCTCTCAAATAAGTCACCTTAAACTGTGTAGCTTCTCTGTTGAGGACCTGCCATATGGAACATCACGTTCAGATGGCTGTGACTCCTCCTGTCCTTCCACACTGGGCACACCACGGATTCGATTGAAAAGGTTTGGTTCCAAGATGGGACCAAAGAGCAGAAGACCGAGGTGCCTTCAAGCAGCCTTTCCCATTTTCGAATTGGTATCAAGGCACTCTGGGAGTTGAAGTCCACAGGTCTAAAAGTTGCCAAGTTTGGACCCTCCTGCTCTAGATTGTTCCCTTTTGGCTCAGTGCAGTGTTTGAATTCAGCGCCTGTGAACCTCCTGGGTGAGCTCTATCCATCATTGGCTGTGCTTGGTCTTGCTAAAGTCTGTCCATTTTTTTCCCCCCACAGTTGAACTGAAATGGAGACATTTTCCCCTGGGAAAACTACCCGATCAAACGGATGATCCCGATACCCTGCTAGTGGATAACTATACCACGATATCGGCTCTTGATCAGCTGGAGAACGGAGACAGGAAAAATTCCAGCCACATGTGAGTATTGTCCTAGAGTTGGGGAAATGTCTATCGTTGGAGAAGAGTTAATGTTACCCCTTGGAGAAGGAAGGAGGCTGGGTCAATCCTGGCTGAATAATAGTGATTAATGAGGAAGGCCTGCCCTTTAACATTTGAGATGTCTCTAGGCAGGGGTTCCCAACTGGGGGTGCGAGACGATATTCTGTTGTTAGTGGCAAAGTCGTGTCCGACCCATCGGGACCCCATGGACAACGTTCCTCCAGGCCTTCCTGTCCTCTACCATCTTCTGGAGTCCATTGAAGCTCACGCCTCCTGCTTCAGTGACTCCATCCAGCCATCTCCTTCTCTGTCGTCCCCTTCTTCTCTTGCCCTCCATCTTTCCCAGCATTAGGCTCTTCTCCAGTGAGTCCTTCCTTCTCATTTGGTGGCCAAAGTACTTGAGTTTCAACTTCAGGATCTGGCCTTCTAAAGAGCAGTCGGGGTTATACATTTATACAGCTGTCCAACTCAAACACAACATCGGCAGCATACAACAAAAATAAACAAAAGAATCCTTGTTAAGAATAACCCGTGGGTAAAAATGGCTCTGATAAATTATTTATTTTTATGTAAAACATGTATCGAGCCGATCATTTGGACCTCACAGTCCCCAAATAAACTATGTCTATCTGCAATAAATTGTCGTTCAATCCGATTCAGGCCTGGATGGCTTCCACTTCTTTCAGTCTGAACTAAATAAACCAGATCAAATTTCCCTACTCCATGCTTTGCTTTTTTATGAGAATCTTCTAACTGTCCAAAATCTTCCTAAGGAAGCTCGGGTGACAGGAGCGAATGGGTCAGTTCCATTATATTTCAGGTGCCCCTCCATTTCCTGGAGGAGATGAGTCTTCCTTTTCGCCAGTTTTGGCCACGTGATGTAACCACACTTGGTGAAGTAATTGTGTGCCTTGGTCCTTTCACCTCATTGTGGTCCTGTTCTTTTTCCTACAGCTCATCAGAATGGTCTGGCTTTCTTACGGCGGGACTCTTATGGACCCAGAGTGAGCTTCATAAATTAAAGAGTGGGATTCAGCTTTTTTGAGCAGGAGATTCTACGCCAATGATACAACACAATGAGAGGTTTTCCTTGGCACTCCAGGAAAAGTGCCGTGCCTGCTCTTGGCAAAGTTCTTTGGGGGCAGCACAGCTACTTGTCCACCGTAGATCGTTCCTCCTGGACATTTAAGGGAAGCAGGCACACTTAATCCATCCAACAGATCTACCCGTTGCTTAAATTCATTTTTGTATTTTAATAAAATAATTAAATGTTTTAATATTTTTAATAGGTGCTTTTAATTTTTTTTAAAAAGCATGGGATCCATAAATTTGTATGGCGCATCATTGTTGCTGTGTTAGGTTCTCTTAAGATTTTAAGAAAAGCAACTTTAAAATACATACATCTTTATTCATCCCAGATCTGGATTTCAGAACACGTGTTAAGCTTATTGTGAAGGCATCTATGAGACTGCAAGTGGGTTTTCGCTTTGTTATTTTACAAAGAGGAAACAAACAAGCTGTTTTAGAACCTGAGCCAGCGGATCATTTATTGAATACACATGAATACCTGGATATAAAGCATCTCTACAAAGGGTGTTACACAGAAATCGGAACAATTCCAACGGTAAGGGAAAGTCCTAAGATAAGGATTGAATAAACATTCCTACCCAGACTGGTCCCTAGAAACTAAAGGTTCAAGCAGGCTAGATTGGTAAGCAGGTGAAGTGCTTGTCAGCATCCTCAAAAGACTCTGCAAGAACAGAGCACATCCACGGAGAAGCAGCAGCCTAGGAAAGATGATAAACAGACGCCAACCAAGAACAAACCCTATTCATTCAAAGATTGTGTTAGGGCTCTTGCAAAGCCACACAAGGTAGTTTACTTACTAACTAACTGGAGGGCACCACTGGGCGTGTCTTCTAACGAGGTCCAATGTGCTAAGCATTCCGTAGTTAGGTTATTTGTACTGTTTTCTCGCTCTTATTTGGCGACTCAGACTACAGCATTAAGTCAAGATGGCCATCCATCAGCAGAGCCACAAAAAAGTACGCCTGCACACCGATGGATGCTACTGGCAGAGGGGAAGAGGCATTGAACACAGTGGCAACAAGTGTATTCGCTCTGTGGTCAGTAACCACCAGGAAGTAACCGAGATAACTTCAGGCCACGTTAGGAACATCACTGGTTTGATAAGGAGATACTTTACAACCAACTGCATGCAAATACAGGTCAATGCAATATGCAAAAGCGTGAATTGTCTTGTAAAGGGGGGAAAAAACGGGGATCTCTCCCGAAAGCTGATGCTTTGGAGCTTATCACGACCGTTTCAATTAAAAAAAAACATGCTTTCTTAAAAAGAAAGGCCTTGCCCATCAATGCATACATGCAGCTACAGATAAAAGCACTGCAGATTATAGTATTCACAAGACATGCGTGTCAGCCCTGACCCAGAGCTAGTGACCTTTTCTGGTGCCCACGTTCCTTTTCCCTTATTCTGGCTTTCTACCACTTGTAGATAATACACTCTGCTCCTCGCACTTGTAAAAGCTATTGTCACGTCTCTCACTGCAGGGATGCTCAACTTTATGACCTATGGGCCTTCAACTCCCTGAAGGAATTCTGGGAGTTGAAGTCCACAGGTCATAAAGTTGCCACTCCTGTCTTATTGGATCAGGGCAATTAAAGTATATCTTCGTTCTTTGTCATTGAGACTTACCTTATATTTGGGTCAACAGAAAAAAACCCAAAGATTTATATATATATATATATATATATATACATATTTTTAGGGGGAACAATTAAAGAGTAACGGGTACTTCTATCAATGAAAAAAGTAAAATATTGTAAATGTTACAATGGGACTAACAGTAGCTAGAAGCTATACAAGCAAAAAAAGAACTAAATATTTACAAAATCACCGAAGCTCACATTTCAAAATTATTTCATGTACCCCAGTTCTCAGTAGCTAAGCAAACAGTATTAAGCATTGATATAACAGTGTATTACAGAAAATTCAAATGCAAATAAATACTTTATAGGATGGGGTTTTCTAGTTTTTCAAGATTGATAAAAGATACCATACTGATACACAAAATAAATAAATAAATACATACATACTGTGCTCTCAAAAAGAGCATTTAAAAGCAAAATGTATTTACAATATAGGCAGTTGTGATTTTTATATATATATATACCGTCCCTTCTATATAAGAAGAAATTCAGCATTGAGAGACAAAGGCAGTGAAATGTCAAGTTTTGGAACTGGTATTGAAAAAGTCCAGACAGAAAGAAGTAAATTGATTTAACAGATGTTACAACAGTTTCAGAGAAAAATAATTAGCAGCAAAACAAAAACCAGATACTATTTTAAAATTGCCATTCTCTCCTTGCTTTTACAGAGTAGATTTTGAAATCTTTTTTTTTTTTTTACAAAAAGGGAATTCCTTCTTTGAGGAAAAGAGGTGCTACAGATAGTATACAACTTCCTCTCCATAGCATTTTCCCAAGAAAGCACACAAGAGACTTGTAACATTTTAATATATTGCTAACAATATGTAGTATATAATATATAGCTTTTACTGACAGTAAAATATTTTCATCCTTAATTTTTTTTAAAAAATTCATGCAGTAGTAGCTTTTTTTCAGCATTCAGTGTGCTGAAAGAGTCTGCTAGAATTGTCTACAAGATTACGACGGGTAAAATGGGAAACATCTATTGTATACATATAGAAACTGAATTGCATGCAAAAAAATTGTGAGCACACAAAATTTCAAACCGAACTGAAAAGCCATACTTCTGTATTTATCCTGTTAAAAACAAAAGCAGATGTATAGCAGTTTTACTGTCAATAGCCATGTATAAATATGAACATCAGCCTTATGAACACGAGTATTTTACAAAAACAATTCTCTGCAAGACTGTATTAATAAATAGACAATGTATAATTTATGCAGCATAATGCTCTTAAAATGCACGCACATTAGCGGTGCGCATTACAGTAGTAAAATGGAATTCAAAATTTGCCTGTTATTTTGTTTTCTATAAACTGTTAAGTGCCCATTTTAAATAAAAAGATTTACAATCAATCCTCCATGAGCTACTCCCCTTTGACACACAGTGTCACAAACATAGTGATGAAAGTACAATATTGAGCTAATCTAGAGATGGCTTTTATACATTTTTTTTTATACAATCAAGAAAGATACAATTTGTATCAACAAACAAAAAGTCGTTTCTGGTTATTTGAGGTGTTGCTCTCAGCTACTTTTTTTAAATCTCTCTCCAAAAAAAATGGGGTTTTGTCCTCATTGATTAAGGGGTCTAGATAAGTCCTTCACAACTAAGGGGCTAAAAATTGCGAAGAATATTCAGGGCGCACAGATTAAACCAAAGGGCAAATCTGCATTTTTCTTCGGCGCTTCTTAAAGTGCCAGATAAAACTGGGAATGCTGGGATCTGCTTTGCAGTCAACTCAGCATGGTGCACCATCCAAACACAATCCAATCAGCAGCCACAACAGGCAAAGCCACCGGTGTGCCAGCAGCAATTTGAAAAAAGCCGCACCATGACAAATGCACCGGTCATGTCAGGTGATCCACCAGCATTTTCCTACAGGGAAATAAAGCCTGTCTTTAAAATCAGAAGGTGGCTTTGTGGAAGAGCAGCCATGCTACAGGCAGGTGACATCAACATCCCTTGTGGTGGGAAAGTTGTTAGAGGAATGAATGTCATTTTTCTCTCTTTAAAGCCACGTTTCTCAGACTTGGCAGTTTTAAGATGAGTGGACTTCAACTCCCAGGATTCACGCTGGCTGGGGAATTCTCGAAGCTGAAGCCCACACTTCTCAAAAGCTGCCGAGGTTGAAGAACGCTACTCTGGAGAGACGCTACCCGCTAGGTCAGTGATGGCGAACCTTTTAGAGACCGAGTGCCCAAAGTGCAACCCAAAACCCACTTATTTATCGCCGGGTGCCAGGTGGGCATGGCCCACTGGGTGGGCGTGGCTGTGGTGGTCATGGCAGACTGGGTGGGTGTGGACAAGGTGGGCGTGATCACCTCAATGTTGCTCGTGGGGAGGGACGCCTGTGGGGGCCGGGTAGGGTTGGGGGAGATCTAGGGGGTCTCTGGAAGGTGGGGCGGTGGGCAGGAGGCTCATCCTGTGGGGTGAGGCGAGGCAGGGCGGGGTGCCATTGTCACAGGGCAAGGTGTGGCAGAGGCCGGGGCAGCTGCTGCCTGACACCATCGGCCCCCGTACACAGAGGCCAGCGAGCGCATGGGTGCATCTGGCCACATGGGACCTCGGTGAATTAGCAGGTGGCTGGTTGAAGAGGGACAGTTGCCATCTCCGGGGCATGGCACGTGTGCCCACAGAGAGGACTGAGTGCCGCCTCTGGCACGCGTGCCATAGGTTCGCCACCACTGCGCTAGGTAGCCCTTTTCAATATGTTGAGCAGACATCTCCAAAATCTAAACAAGTTCTTTCTTGTTAGTATCCCTGCACAATTATGCTTGTGATGGACATCGAGATAGAATCACCACCTCGCCAGTTAGTGGCATCATCCCTGTCTAGAGCCACCTCGTGTACCCTACCGGATGCCAAATAGAAATAAATTAGGCAGCCATCCTGGGTATGTCTGGGAATTATTCCAGCGACATGAACTGCCCTTCGGACATCCCCGCCACAACCCCTTATCCCCTGGGCTTGAAAACAAAAATTCAGAAAGCAGCTTGAAAGCCATTCTCAAAACACCAGAAACAACCCTGACGGCAGCCTCACGTTCCACGTGTTTCCTAGTCAGAAACATTTTAGGCAGTGTCACACCTTCTCATGAAGAAACCCAAGGCCAGTAACTTGGCCCTCTCGGCTTTCATGAAAAAAAAACTACAGTAGAAGTCAACAAGTCCTAGCTCGAGACGTATCGAGTTAGTAATGGTTCAAAATGTTCAAAGACACATTTGGATTGAAAAAGGGTGTCCACTCAGTGCAGCTTTTAAAAAAAAGAAAGAAAATGGAAAAGCTAACTACACCTGGATAAACGCCTCTTTGGCAAGACATTTAGCTACAAAAGTTGCCCAGCTCTTGAGCAAAAATACCCAAACATTTGCCCAGATGATTTGAGCCAGTCAAACAGCTCCAAAGAAGCAAATGCCTGGATCCTCTGCATGGCTCCAAAAGTGAAAAATCGAAACGGGTTTATCTATTCGGTAGCATCCTTGAGGAAACGACTACGTCTTCTATCGTCGTTTAATCCTTTTTAAAAAAAAACAAAAAACAAAACCTGTGTTTACTCATTTCGTGCTTAGCTGTACTCGCGCCGAACTGAAATGTGAAATTTGATTTGGGATGCTACAATTGTACTGCTTTTGCACTGCGAAGAATTGAACTATACAATTAATCGTATTTTAAAACCCACGCCTGCCCATTTTAGCCAGATTGACGTGGAAATGGTTCAGGTTTAGCTGAGAATTGTCCTACTTGCTTTCGTGTCTCTGTTTGACACGTCATGACCCAAAGGGCATGACCTACAGCCCCCCCCCCAATCCAAAAGACCCCGTTTCGTTGTGCATCCATGCAGTGGTGCTCCTGCCAATCTGTCTTTCCATTTTCCTCACTTGGAGAGCAAAGATTTCTCCAGGGTGCACAAACTGAAGTTTCCCAGAGAACCAAGACTCCTTCAGATCAGAAGTGCTCGCCAGGGACCACTAAGACAGAGCAGCTGACTGGGCCTCGGAGAAGCTCTTTGAAAGAGATGGGCCAGGAGGGGCCAACCTTCAGCGGGCGGGGGGTGTTCAAATGCACACAGCGCATTTTCCTAGGAGCAGCCTGCCATTAACGCTGCAAACTACAAAACTCACTCATGCAATATAATTGCTAACAAGTTTGAGGGACTCATTTTCAAACATAGGACCTTTTGGATTCAAGAAACAGTATATATATCCATGCAAAAAGTATGCACTTCCTGTAAAATACGCCTTTTTTAAAAAAAAAAATCCCAGCTTTAAAAAAAATTACTTAATACTTACTTATAATACAATCTGCTTTTTTTTTTTTTTTACAGAATTCTTCAAACACGTAGTCAACGTAATTGCCCAAAACAATGTACAGAGTGGTATACCGGAGCGGGAAACTGTTCCCAAAGCAGAGAATATCTCTATAGGATCATGGGTGCCTCCTGCTCGTCTGGTGCAGCCGGTATTTCTCTCCAGGAATTCCAAGGGATACCGTGCTAACGCCCTGTTCTCAGTTTGGCAACAATCATAGCTGCCAACTGCTGTGCGTCGGTCATGTGTGGATTCTTCTCCATCACGGAGAAGACGACGCCAGCGGGAAAAATATTACAGAGGTTCTTATAAGTTTGGTACTGGTGCTCTGGGATAATACGTGGTTCTTGGGGCTCTCCACAAACCCCAATCCAAGGGTTATGCCAGAGTTGCTCCATCTTCTCGGGCATGCTCCTCACCATGACGGGCTCGTAACAGGGTTGCATGAGGTTGTTGCTCAAGGGATAGGAATGGTAAGAGTAGGCATCGGTTGCACACGGTAACGGATCCCAGCTGGCGTGCTGCTCTCGACAGAGCGGGGGCCTCTTCTGCCGAGTAGGGTTGCTTTCGTAAAGTCTCGAATCCGAAACACTGTCCATCCTTGTCATAACCAGCGCACGGCTCGGTTGGGCCGCGACTGAGGATGGATGAACGTTTGGAGGTGCCGGGTAGTCCCCTGGGCAACTAGACCGTGCCCCGACAAGAGAGTGTTGGACGTGTAGTGCTAAATGAGAAGCCGAATGCTTGCGCGGAGTATGTTTGGGCCGTTCAGTGCCGTAGCTCTGAACCCTGGTTAAGCTCTCGTGATAGCCGTGAGAAGAAGGCTGAAGTCGGTTTTGCGGGGGAAGCCGAGGAACTTTAGCGTGATCCTCGGAAGCCACATCTCCCACACCCAGGTACAGGTCGGTATACGAAGAGTAAGTGTCATTGCTGGCATGGCTTAAGCAACTGTCGGGACATGGGCTGGAATTCCTTGAGTAGATACCTTGGTCTAGATCGACACCATAATAATCTGTGTTGTGGACATTGCTAATGTTCAAACTGGAAAAATCGTTGAGCATAGAATAATAGCCATGGTCTCCCAAAGATTCGTACTTGGGGTATGGATCCGCGTAATTCATCGCAGCCCCGTGGCTATTGGTAACCAGGATTGGCGGGTAGTGCATGCTGGCCATGTGTTCCAGGGAGGATTTCTGATGGGCGAACTGAGAAGAAGACCCAGGCACGGGGCTACTCGCCGATCGAGCATTTAAGGCCCCGACCGCATGGCTTTTGGGAGGCGGAAGAGTTGGGACGCTTAACGCCGTCACAAGAGACGGGACGGAGCTAGCCTCGGGCTTCCGCATCATCGACAGCCGGTCCTCCGGTTCCATCGCTACGGACCGGATGCTCGGATCAGACTGGCGTTTTGGAGGGTTGCGCTTCACCTCTGAAGGGTTCTCCCCCCCTTTGCAAAGGGCCGGCCCCGAGCCACATTTGGCCAAGGCACCTTCGCTCATGGTTTTCACTGCAGATAATTTTGCACTGATGCGAAGCTCGTCGGCGACAGATCTCAAGGGCTGGTTTGTCCGTTCTGGGTGATAATACTTACATTTGTGTCCATACGTGCATTTTTTCCCTGGAGGGGTGGGGGACAAAAAAAGTCCTCTCTGATTAAGCTTGTTCCTTGCCAGCTATATGTCTTAACTGGATAACCCTAATGAAATCTTTTGCTCTTACCACAAAACCGTAAAATTAAGACATCGGTATTTTCTTACATCGTGAATAAAAGGCCCCACAATTTTCCTTGTTAATAGATCCAAATTCTTGTCATGGTTTTAAGCCAAGGGACAATGCTCCATGAAGGCAGCTAGAGCAGGCCCCACAAATAAATATATTCATTTAGATGTTCACTCAAAATGAGGTGGTAGAAAGCATCTCATTCAGTCCCTTAATGTCCACTTGGAGTTGTGAGATCTTAAATAAAGATCTTCCACACATATGATACTAGATGTCAGCTAGTAAATGCTTTGGGGTTACAAACTCTCAGCTACATTAGAACACAGTTTGTTGTGATAGTGTTATTCTAAATGATTAAAGAGAATCATTAGTATCTATTCTTCTCTAAACAAAATGCATTTCTTGACTGTAGATATAATTGAAGCCCTAAAGGCAAGAGAGAGCAGAAAAACTAAGGCTTTACTAGCATAGATCAATCTGATCATAATCCATGGATCATGAACTAGAGAAACAGTGTTTCTATGCCGCCTCCGAATTTTAAAAATTCGGAGTAAATTCTTGATTAGCCAATAAATTTAAATTGTATTTTCTTCAAAGTCGTACTACTTTACTACAATTATGAGGTGCAAATAATAGTAAGGTAATTATTTAATATATTGATTGCTTATTTTAATGTTCCCCAACCTGGAATCTTCCAAAGATTCAGGGGATTACAATTTTCTAATGTTTAAAAAATGTTGGTTAGGCAGTCTGAAAAGTATTCCTCAACTCTTTAAAGCGTGGGGTCTCCAAACCTAGCAACTTAAAACTTGTGGACAACTCCCAGAATTCCCCAACTAACCCTGAGAACATGAGACCAAGTTTCTCCAAATCCCCCCAGTCACCCACTCACCATAAGGGCACGGTTGCTTTTTGTGTTCTGGAATAACTGGCTTTTTCCTTAAGAAGTTCTCCAGGCTAGGGCCGTGGCGTCCCCATGGGTCATCAGGTGGCATAAACCTAAAAAAAGGAAATGCAGCTAAAGTTAACTGGCTAGCATTAATCTCTCTTTGACAAGCTTCCCTCTCTTACTTCTTGTCCTGCCCTCAGGTGCTTTGGAGAACAGATGACGTGATAGTCTTCCAAAAGTTGAGGGGCTATTGACGGAGAAGTGGGGGTCAACCAATACCCCAAAGCACCTGAGGGCAGGACAAGAAGAATCAGATGGGAGATCAATAAAGAGATCCAGCAAAGAACTCGGGAGAAATTTCCTGTCAGCGAGAACAATTAATCAACGGCTCGCTTCCAGCAGTTGTGGGTGCTCCATTACTGGAGGTTTTTAAGACGAGAATGGACAGCCATTTGTCCAGAATTATATAGGGACTCCTGATTTAAGCAGAGGGTTGGACTAGAAGACCTCCAAGGTCCCTTCCAGCTCTGTTATTCTGCAATCTGTAAAGTAACCAGCATCCAATGGGTAGGAAGGTCACACAATATTCTTAGATCAAATTGGCCACGACACAGACTTATTTACTGTACTTACGTAGTGCACACTGAACACCGACCGTTGGTGGTTTAAAATATGGTTGCTGACTCTCAAACCAGCAACCTTTACTAACAAGCCAAGATCACAACCACTCTTGTGTTTTAGCAGGAGTGAGTTCAGAAAGCAGCTTCTGCCGACAGAAATTTGGGGCCCAATGGTGGTCGTAAGCCGAGGACTACCTGTAATAAGACTTGGTCCCACACCAAAAGAGGAGGAAGTCTCTCCAAGGAAGATTTGTGCACAATGAATTGTAAGAGGGGAACTAACATACTTGTCATTCACAAAGGAATACATGAGCAGCCGTTCCTCTATGAATTTCTTCCATTCTGGTTTTTCATTCTGAAGGTCGCGGTAATTGTCATTGGACACAATGATGCCGTCCGAGTCGTAGGCCAACTTCACTATAAAGCGGTCGTCGTAGCAGACGACGCGTCTCCCTTGCACTCTCCGAGACGGGGTGAAGACAAGGATTTTCTCCTTCTCCAATTTGTGCAAGATTTCTTGGTCTGCAAAATTGGATTTACGTAAGAATGTTAAGATCAAGGGGCCTGGATAAAGAGCCGGCTTGTCACTGTTGGCAGTTATATAACTATAGGGATTAATATGACCCATTTGGTTCATTGAGTTTATTTAATTCTTTTAGCTCAGGGGTCCGTAACTTTTTTTTCCAAGTTCTAGGCCAGAGGTCTCCAACCTTTTGGGCACCAGAGACCGGTTCTGCGGATAGAGGTTTTCCCATGGACCGGAGGGGGCGTGGTTTCATGTACTGCCAGAGATGGGGGGGACCAGCTGGTTTATGTGGACTGGTTTCTGGCATGCCACAGCTCGGTGCCGGTCCACAGACCGGGGGTTGGGGACCCCTTTTCTAGACCACACTTGGCTTTAAAAGTAAAAAAAAAAAAATAGGCTTGCGTTGATTCATATTTAAACTTCATTAATACCTTCTTCATTATGTACACAATCTTGTTTCACTTTCTCATAGCAAAAAAAGTATTTTTTGACGAGATACTTTTCTCTGGGGCCATGCCCCAAGTTTGGGGAGCACATGCAGCAGACCAGTGGCTTAGATGCTACGGGAATCTAAGATACATTTAAGGATCCTGGGAGTATTTTACAGAATTTACATATACTTATAACGTTTCTAGTTCATATCACAATCATCATTTCCCCAGGCTATTAAGTTTACATCATAACATATGGGATAATTTTTAAGAAGATGTTAAGAGTGGCAAAATGGTATCTTGTCTGCTGTGAATTACACATGACACCAACGGACTTTGGAGTGATTTAAACCTTTAATTAGGTTCCCTCTGGCCTTGACCCATCAAGTACTAGTCTACATTTCTTTCCAAATATCTAAGGGGCTTTGAAAAGGTAGAGGGTAAAATAAGAACACGGAAAAGGATGAATTAAGTTATTACTTAAGGCAGAATAAACAATCTGTAGTTCGCATAGGGCTCCAACTTCTGAGGAGCTCACTGAGAGCATGCCACTGAAATTCAATGCAAATCATCTACTTTGGAGAGGGTGATTATTGCCAAGTTCTATATTCATTCATTCTAAAATAAGTGTTTATATCTCCAGTAGAATCAATGGGCTCGATTTTTCCCTTAAATCATTCTGATATATACAAAAAAAGCAGTTGTTTCTCCTAATGCCCCCTGCCCCGGAGTCCTTTGGGGTTGATTTTCTACTTCTTCATCATCAAGATCATCAAAAAAGAACTGTTGTTAAAAAAAATGTTTACCACTGTTGCTTTAGGCAGACACAAGCCTAGATAGGTGCAAACGTCTACCGTTCCACCCTGAGCTGCAAATATTCTCTTTTATTGCTACAAATCAGTTTGCAAACAGGGACAGGTGCAAAACTACAATACTGCTTGTGCCCAACATATTAGTTCTGCTTTTAATAATAAAAGGTAAAGGTTTCCCTACAGGTTGTGTCTGACTCAAGGGCACAGGGCTCTCATCTCCATTTCTTGGCTGAAGACAATTTCCATGGTCACTTGGCCAGCGTGGCTATATGCCAAAGGCACGTGGAACGCTGTCACCTTCCCACCGAAGTGGTACCTATTGATCTACTCGCACCTGCCTGCTTTCAAACTGCTAGCTGGGAATAAGCTTTGATTAAATTTACTGAAATGAAAGGAAAGCCTATGGGGGGAAAAAAGAGTGATGATGAAAATGCACACAGGCTTTTCTCCAGATCCGTGGGGTTTCTATTCAACAAAATCATTAAAAATTTCAGAATTCATGGACATTTGCTGTCATCTTCTTTCACTAGATGGTGCCTGTTTGCAAAATTATCTCCATTCTGTAAGCAGCAACCTTTCCATCTAGAGAAATGTATGAATGAGGAATTCTAAAGAACAGCCAAAAAAAAAAAAAAGCATTTAAAAACCCCTAGACTACAGCTTTCAGAAACTCGAGATAATGCTTGTCTGTCACGTTTGGAGTCAAAATAATGGAGTCGTTTTTATCCTTACAGCAAAGCTTTTCAGAGCAACTCGTCGCAAGGAATGAAATTATACAGTGTTCCTGTGATGGGGGCCATGATTGTTCTGGCTCGTAAAATAGGCCTCAAAAGCCCCTCCTTCAATCCACAAGCAGGAGAGAGAATAGGATTAAATCCTTTTAGTGTCTCTTACTTTTCCGCTAGGAAATACTCTGACCATTTCTTTTCCCAAAGAGGACTTGCCAGATGAAGCTGGTTGAAGCCGTCACTGAAGTTATGAAATACTAAAGCTACTTCCCCAAATGATTAATAAATTCTTCCAGCACAGTTCAAATTTGCAGAATATTCTTTGAACACCCAATTTTCTTCCCACTGTGCCCTTCCTTAATTCCATTTTGGTTTCCAGAAAAATCAGTCGGGGGTGGGGGGGGAGAGACACTGATGCTACTTTTGTGTTAATGTATATCCCACTTTTCACAGGGTTCACAATGTATTAAAAGTGAGTGTAAAGTGGAAACGATCTTAAGCAAACTGAGTATTCAAGAAGTTAGCATACAAAATAAACACTAGGTACCAATCAACTCACATGGTTCAAAACGTTCCTCAATGTAAGCATTAATATAGCCCATAAGATTTAAATGGTCATGCAAATTTTTTTTCAATTATATTATGCAAACACGGTATGCAAATACCCTCCATTATAGTAGACAGACGGAGTAACTGAGTCATCCTACTGGAAAAATCCTCATCTTTGATGTAACAGTTATGCCAGAAGTGGTTACCTGTAATGGGAGCGTCTGGTCGACTCTGTTCTTTCCTCCAGGTTGGCACAAATACTGTGATATCTTTGTGACCTTTTTCTAGAAACCAATCAACAGCTAGCTGAATCCCTCGACAGGAAAATCCTTCTTTATTTCCATGGCTGAAAACAAACGAAAAAATAATTCAGACAATTCTGATATCTTTTGATGAAGATGGCTGAGTTGAAAATGTAATACATAAAAAAGGCAACCATTTATTAAAGTTTAGGAGAGAGAATTAAAAAGATTTAGGGGGGGGGGAACAGGCAAACTTCAATCTCGCGAACGAAGATAAATATTCATGTCCCAGGATAATGTTGCAGGATCCAATCTGAGTCGGTCAGAGGAGCTGAAGTCCATCTGCAGGGAACGTCTCTGTCTCTAGAACAGCAGCCCCCAACCTTTTGGGCATCAGGGACCAGTTTGATGGAAAGGGGGTTTTCCAAGGACAGGAGGGGGGGGTGTTTAGTGTGCTGCCTGCGTCCCACAAATAGGGCTTCGCTTGTTTGCACGGACCGGTAACGGTCCACGGACCGGGGACCCCGGCTCTAGAATATATGCCCATTCTAGAGACACAGAATTGCCCCAAAGTGGGGCTTTAGCATGAGTGTGAAGATTTGGAGGAACAAACTTTTGGTCCCGGTGACTGACTCAAGACTGGATCCTGCAAACTTCACTCTGTTTTCTAATGTTTCAAGGAGAGGGAAATCATTTAGTGCCAATGGGTTTTAACAGGACTGCCTGTAACTCTGGCGTTTAACAAATTGTCATAAAATCTTAACATCCTTATAACAATTGTGCTGAAGGGCAAATCAAATGCCCATAATATACAGACATTATACTGACCATTTACTGCGATTAATTTCATTTTTATTAGCATCGGTAAGTCATGAAAAACAAGATGTGTCTTTTCCATTCCGTGGTGTGATACACACGTATTCAAAAATAATGAAACCCACCTCCAGACAGAGGTAAAGCTGCATAGAAGATGTAGCCTAAAATCTGATTATGCTGTTTAATGGTGGCATCAAAGTTTGAATTTTTATCCACGTGTGACTTAGGATTCAGATATTCCAGAAGCTTTTGTGAGATTTATTTATTTGTATTTATTTCACTGATAGCATCTATCCTCTACAATAAGGGTCTCCAATCTTGGCAACTTTAAGACTTGCGGACTTCAACTCCCAGAATTCCAGCAGGGCTGGCTGGAGAATTCTGGGAGTTGAAGTCCACAAGTCTTAAAGTTGCCAAGGTTGGAGACCCCTGTTCTACAGTGATGAGATCATCCTGAGATCCATATGGCTCTCTCCCTGATGACATATCGGACTGTCTAGACTTGGCTTCTTATCCAGGCCTTAGGGTAGGGTGGATGGGACAGCACCGCCGCTACCCTGTTTGAGAGATTTTATGTCTTCTGTATTGCTGAGTTGCCACCTTGTGATTATTTTGCAGGGGTGTACTTTTTAATTTGTTTTGATTCGTTGTCTCTATCTGTTGTTTTTGTATTTTATTGTTGTGAGTCACCCAGAGTCGGCTGGAGGCGAGCGGCATCCAAGTGGAATAAATTTGTTTTTCTAGCACGCCTGAATTAGAAGACTCTGGGCATATTACAAGTGTGTAAGAAACAGTTCAAGGGGCAGGAGCTCTAAACATCTCTCCCAAAATGGACCCCTCCAGCCATCAACTGGAAGTAACAGTTCAGTGGGACAGGGCCATAGGAGCGGGCTGCAGAGAGCTCCAGGTACAGAAAGTTCGATGTACAGGAGACCCAACAGAAAAGGACTCCCATGTGGTCCACATCTCCCTAATCCCCAGTGATGAGGGACACTTCAGGGGCACTTTTAGGATGCCCTCAGTGGATGGGCAGATTCAAACCTTGTAAGGTGGCACAGGAAGTCCTCAACTGACAATAGTTCATTTAGTGACTGTTCAAAGTTACAACGGCACTGAAAAAAAGTGACTCAGGACCGTTTTTCACGCTTATGACCACTGCAACATCCCCATGGGCACGTGATCAAAATTCGGACGCTTGGCAACTGATTCATATTTACGACGCTTGCATGTGACCCCGGGGGGTCACGTGATCCCCTTTTGCGACCTCCTGGCAAGGAAAGTCAATGGGGAAGCCAGAATCACTTAACCACCACATTACGAGCCGAGGTGGCACAGCAGTTAGAGTGCAGTACTGCAGGCCACTCTAGCTGATTGTGTTCAGCAGGTCAGCGGTTCAAATCTCACCGGCTCAAGGTTGACTCAGCCTTCCATCCTTCCGAGGTAGGTAAAATGAGGACCCAGATTGTTGGGGGCAATGTAAAATATATATACATACATTGCTTACTGGTGTACACCGCTTAGAGAGTGCTTGCACTTAAAGCGGTATATAAGTCTCATAAATAAAATAAATAAATAAATAAATAAATACTAACTTCAGAGCTGCACTGATTCACTTAACCACCGTGGCGAGAAAAGTCATAAAGGGACCAAAACGTCACTTAACAACCGTCTCGCTTAGTGACAACAACGTGGGGCCTCATCTGTGGTCCCAGACTACCTGCGTCTGATGTAACTGATGTACCTGGGGCTTGAAATGCAGGGCACTCTGCAAAATGTCCCATTTGAATCCACTGTGGCGCACTCCTATCCACATTTGAAATAAACATTTATCTGGATGCTGATTTCCTGGAAGGGTTTTTAGGCAAGAAAAGAAGGGCGGCG
The DNA here is from genome assembly GCF_016545835.1 of Crotalus tigris. Lineage (NCBI taxonomy): Eukaryota > Metazoa > Chordata > Lepidosauria > Squamata > Viperidae > Crotalus > Crotalus tigris. Next base: position 111,483 of record NW_024097536.1, on the reverse strand, counting down.
CAAGGGCAACAAAAACAGCACAAAGGTGTGAGCTACCTCATGGCCACATTACTTCCATCAATTACGATTGGCCTCAAGTTGTCAGAGCTGTCCACCACTTCCTCCTCCAGGGACAGCTCGGGACTGGTCACCTCTTTGGCAGCCGTCCCACCCAGGGGAGCCGTGGCACTTCCAAGGCTAGCCGGCCCTTCGTTCTCAGCCTTGTTGCCAAGCCTCACAAGTTCGGCCAAAATATCGTTGATGAGAGCGTCCGCCCCCAGCTTGTTCAACACGGCTTGGATCTGATCCCCGGCATAGCCAAGTTTTAAAGCAAAATCAATTTTCGCTTGATATTCTTTGTCCGAGTTCGCTTTACCATCTTCCAGTTTTAAATCCTGAAGGAGGCTGCTTTGGGAGAAGCTGGGCTGATCCAAGCAAGGAGAGCGGCAAAGCTGCCGGTGAGGCTTGTGGAGGGGAACGTCCTTCTCCCTAAACAGGAGGTTGCTGGAGCTGTTCTTGAAGCAAGGCAGCTCGTTGTCGCTCTCGGAGCTGGTCCCTTCTTCGGATTCGCTGCTGCAATCCCCGCCGCCTTGCTCAAGAGTCCTCTCGTCTCGGGAGTACCTCTTCTCCATTTTTTTTAGCCTTTCCACCATAGACCAGGCCGTCATCACGTTGACCTTCTGGCGAGATACCCCCAAATTGCTCTCAGTGCCAAAAGCGCTCGGAACGGGTGCCCCGCTGCGTCATCTCGTGGCTTGCTTCTTAAACCGGTCTTGGTTTGTGAGAGTCACAAAAAACAATTGCGCAACTTTTGGGCAGGCAGGGGAGAAAAAATTAAAAGGGGAAAAAAAAAAACAGGAAGTTAGTGACAAGTAGCGATCTGCCACAATAAGAAAAGTAAATGAGAAAGTAGGCCTCAGATCCAGATAAACTAGAACAATTAACCAATGGAACAACCTGCCTCCAGAAGCGGTGAATGCTCCAACACTGGAAGTTTTTAAGAAGAGACTGGACAGCCATTTGTCTGAAATGGTGTAGGGTTTCCTGCCTGAGCAGGGGGTTGGACTAGATCAGTGGTTCTCAACTGTGGGCTGGGACCCCATTTGGGCTCAAATGACCATTTCACAGGGGTCGCCAAACAATGCAGTCCGCCATTTTTTCCCCTTTTCCTTAGCTGTGCTACTCCCTTTTATTCTGTTGGCTTTTGAAAGCCAATAGAATAGACTCTCTTGAATAGAGTCTAATTCTATTGGCTTTCAAAAGCCAATAGGAATTGTCCAGGCTGTCTCTGCCCTGCTGAGCCTGCCAAAAGCCCCATTCTGCAAATGGTGCTGCAAGTTGTCTGCAGCGAAGGCGAGCTGTCTGGAAGTTTCCACCCCTCCCTGCTGAGCAACTACTAAATATGTAAGTAAAAGAGGGCCAGGGGTGGGAGGTGGGAGGCCGGCGGGCGCAGGGAGGGTTGCTGGCACGCATGGGGCCCGGCGGGTGCCTCACCTCCCTTGGGCTGGGCCAGCTGGTGGCCCAACCGGTGGTCGGCCTGCGCCGTCTCTGCCGCTTGCCAGCTACGCCTCGGCCGGTGCAGGGGGCAGCACCACGCATGCGCGGCGCTCCCGGGCAGGGAAAGTCCTCGACTTACGACCCATTGGGTAGTCCTTGACTTACGACCGGTTGGGTAGTCCTCGACTTACGACCAGTTGGGGGTCGCGGCATTAAAAAGGTTGAGAACCACTGGACTAGATGACCTCCAAGGTCCCTTCCAACTTTATTATTATTATCATCATCATCATCATCATCATCATCGCACAGTCAGCCAGATGTTCAGACTGGATTTGGCATTTTGTCTACCTATCAAGTCCTTCCCAAGGACCTGAGATAGGCAGATGTGGATGTTTGATGGTATTACAGATCTCGTCGCAGGATGGAAGCGGTTCCTAGTAAGGCCGCCTTTTGCAATTGACTAATAGCGAATTTGTCAATGCCAATGGTGTTCAAGTGGTGCTCCAGTTGTTTTGGGATTGCACCCAAGGCGCCTATGACTATTGGTACTACCTTGCTTGCCTTTGCCACAGTCTTTCTATTTCTATTTGTAGGTCTTTGTATTTTGTTATCTTCTCCATTTCTTTCTCGTCTATTCTGCTGTCTCCAGGCACTGCCACGTCCACTATCCAGACTTTTTTGTCTTTCTTATCGACAATTATTAAATATTATTATTATTATTTAACCTCCCAAGCGGAAAGGATTTGCGAGGGCGGCAGAGTTATAACCCCATTGATGAGCCTCTCTGCTTGAGAAATCAATACTGTTTGGGACCATACTGTGCTGTATCAGACGATGGGATCCAGAATTGGTTATATGCAGGCCAGATTCACACCTCATATTATGCTTAACCAGAAGCGCATAAGTTTAGTAGCAGCAAAAGCCATACCAGTTTTTAAATAGCGCATCTGACGCCATGCGATAAAGGTGAGAAGCAACATTAAAAGTGGTTCCCCCGAATAAAAACGACAAGTCTCATGTTTTTTCTTTCTCGTACACTTATACAGGTAGTCCTTGACTTACATCCATTCAATCAGTGACTACTCAAAGTTACAATGGAAGTGAAAACAGTGACTTACCACTGGTCTTCATACTTATGAACGTTGCAGCATCCTCACAGCCATGTGATCAAAAATCAGGCATTTGGAAACCAATGGGTATTTACAATGGCTGCAGCATCCGGGGGCCATGTGATGGCCATTTCTGACCTTCCCAGCCATTAAGTGAAGCTGGATCCACTTAATGACCCCATGATTCACTAACAACTGTAGCGATTCATTTAACAATCGTGGAAAAAAATTCATTTAACAACCAGTTTGCTTGGCAATGGAAATTCTCCTCCTGATTGTCATAAGTCAAGGACTACCTGTACACATACACACAGAAAACTGATATCCACAGATTCAATAGAGGCAATATGAAACTTAGCAACACGAGAGCCGAGTGGAACTTATTACTGGGGGAACAACAAAATCAGTATAAGGAATTGTGATGTGATGCACCACATGCTGTGGATCGAGGCACTAAACCATGACTACATTAGTTATCCCTGACTGAACAAATCACAACCGGCACGGTTCACATGCAACTAGTTTACAACCATGGTGTACCAACGACAATGTTTGAATTCATGCTAAATTGACATCAAACAAAACACACTATATAGTTCAGTGTGACCCACCTTAAAGTTCATGCACTGAAATCAATGGGGATGGAAAAAAGCTAAAGATATTTAAGGCTGGCGTATTGATATTAATTTCAAGAGATCTGTATGAAAGTGTGGATTTAGCCTAGGGAACTGTAGCATGTAATAGGTAGAGAAGAGCATCTGGCAGATAAACAGTTCTAAACGTACATGCATCCCTTTTCATCTCTAAACGGTAGCAAGCCCAATGATTGATATCCATAACCATAAAGAAGAAAATCCATAATTTCCAGAATGTATCTCCTGCATACAAATAATTCCAAGTTCAAATCGCTGATATTTTTGGTCGGAGGGACTAGGATTCGGTTGGAGTGCTACTGCAAGAGCAGAGATGAGCGAGTAATCTAATGAAGCAGTGACTCAACAGTAGAAAAGTACCAGTTAGCATATTCTCCCTCTCCTTCTTAGTGACTGGTTAACATCGTAACACTGTCGATAACATACTGGGACCACCCCCCATCACCACATTTCACGTATCAGCTGAGGGTTGTCCAAGCTGAAACTTACTGAAGGAGAAACGGATCGTTGTTTTCCTGGATAGCTCCAAGAAACTGCCCAGCCAGTCTTCAGCAGCTGCAAAAAGATAAAAATAAAAAAGGAAATTACATGTTAGAGATCGTTAGGAAAGGGATGGAAAAATAAAACTGCTAATACTGTAATGCTTTTGTGTAAGCGTATGGTGGGACTGCATGAAATACTATGCCTGGCCTTGTCTGCGGGAACTCAAGCAAACGGCAGAGCAAGAAAGCTTTAGCCAGGGTTAAAGGAAGTGGAGAAACTCGTTCGAAGAAATATAACATTTTGATTTCAGAAAATACATTAGTAAGGGAAATCACCCTAGAGATATGGGAAACAATGCACAAGATGGAAAAAGCCGAGATTTTTCTCCCTTCTCTGTAATATTAATATGGGGGGGGGCGTCAAATGGCACTGCTAGATGCGTCAAGGTAACTGGCCCAAAGCTAAATAGTGGAATCACGGTAATCTCCGATTTAAACTTTTTGAAAAGTTACTAAGACAAATTCATCTGAAACCGTCAATGAGTACTAATCCTTACCAGGGGCCTCCAGATTTGGCAGTTTTAAGACTTGTGGATTTCAACTCCCAGAATTCCTTGGCAGCCATGCTGACTGGGGGATTCTGGGAACTGAAGTACACAAGTCTTAAAGTTGCCAAATTTTGAGAGCCCTGCTTTATCCTATCACACCAGCATGGTATTATGATTGGAAACTGTGCTGAGTAAGATTTTCCAGCCTAGCGTACTGAGTAAGATTTTCCAGCCTAGCGTATCTTCTAGGACAAGGGTCCCCAACCTTGGCAACTTTAAGACCTGTGGACTTCAACTCCCAGAATTCCCCAGCCAGCATGGCTGGGGAATTCTGGGAGTTGAAGTCCACAGGTCTTAAAGTTGCCAAGGTTGGGGACCCCTCTTCTAGGGAATACTGTGAAACTTACCTTGAGTCCCAGGAAACAACCTAAGATACTAATAGAAGACTATATCATACAGTGAATGGCTAAGGGAACTAGGTTATGTTTAGCTTAACGAAGGCTGAGAAGGCTTAGGGCAGCAGTTCTCAACCTGTGGGTCGGGACCCCATTTGGGGTCAAATGACCATTTCACGGAGGTCGCCAAACAACGCAGTCTGCCATTTTTTCCCCCTTTTCCTTAGCTGTGCTACTCCCTTTTATTCTATTGGCTTTTGAAAGCCAATAGAATAGACTCTCTTGAATAGAGTCTAATTCTATTGGCTTTCAAAAGCCAACAGGAATTGTCCAGGCTGTCTCTGCCCTGCTGAGCCCGCCAAAAGACCCAGCCTGCAAACGGTGCTGCAAGGCGAGCTGTCTGGAAGTTTCCACCCCTCCCTGCTGAGCAACTACTAAAAATGTAAGTAAGGGCCAGGGGTGGGAGGCCGGCGGGCGCAGGGAGGGTTGCTGGCGCGCGTGGGGCCCGGCGGGTGCCTTACCTCCCTTGGGCTGGGCCAGCTGGTGGCCCAGCCAGTGGTCGCCCTGCACCATCACTGCCCCTTGCCAGCTATGCCTCAGCCGGCGCAGAGGGCGGCACCACACATGCGCACCACTCCTGGGCAGGGAAAGTCCTCGACTTACGACCGGTTGGGGGTCACGGCATTAAAAAGGTTGAGAACCACTGGCTTAGGGAGACCCAATAGTAACCTTCCAATACTTAAAGGGCTGTAACGGAGAAGAGGAGATCGATTTATTCTCCATAGCACCTGAGGGCAGGAACGAAGCAATGGGTAGAAGCTCGTCAGAGGGACATTCAACCTGGAAATAAGGAGGAACCTGTTGACAGAGCAATTAATGAATGGAGTTGTGGGTGCTCCATCGCTGGAGGTTTTCAAGAAAAGACTGGACAACCGATTGTCCAGGATGGTATAAGGACTCCTGCCTTGAGTAGGGGGTTGGACTAAAAGACCTCCAAGGTCCCTTCCAGCCCTATGACTCTAAGATTAAAATTTCAGTGTGTTTTAAATCATCAACTCCAGAAACACATGAGAGAAAACAGTGATGCTGAATTGTTATTTTCCTGTGGTCTTCAGAAAGCGAGCTAACCACAGACCAATGAAACTTTCAATGACAGTTTCACAAAACATTCACCAAAAATGGAAAATGAGCTCTACTCAGTCTCCACCATGTCACATGGACTGACATAAAGCTCCTTTTGAAATCCATCTGTCATGTGAAAGGCTTCATACCAACCACTGTTCTCAAGGAAGTAGGCAATATCCTCAACCCCAGATGTGTTGGGAAACAATTCCCAACCACTTAGGCTAGCACAAAGGATGGTTACCAATTCTGGAAGGGCATACGTAAAGGGCATCAAATGGCACACATGAAAGGGCACCCTTGGTGGTCAACAGACGGGATTGGGGTACGCATCTAAGCCCACCTTTTTTTTCTGGGACGTACTGTCAAGTTGGGAGCAACTTTCACACCAATAGTTCCTCCATCAATCGTCAGAGGTATATTCCACTGCTCTGAGAGAACATATTCCAAAAAAAGGAGAATATTTGTAACTGAGGGTTGAAGTGAGGGGTCCTTGGTGTTCTCTGAGCTTAGTTGTCTACGACTTGATGACCAGGCTGACCCTCAAAGGAGGGGTCAAGTGCATCATCAGTTTGAAGTCTTCTTATGCCCACAAGAGATCTTTTCCAACACATTGATAGGGGAAGGATATTTGTAGGCTGGAAAGGTATTACACTAAGAGTAACATCAGACCAATTAAGTCCAGATCTTGACAGACTTGAACACTGGGCCTTATCTAACAAAATGAAATTCAACATAGATAAAAGTAAGGTTTTACACTTAGACAAGAAAAAACAACTCCATAGGCATAGACTGGGTGAGACTTGGCTTAATGCCAGTAACTGCAAGGCATCTTGAAGTCCTAGTGGACAATCACTTAAGGATGAGCCAAGAGTATGCAGCAGCAGCAGCCAAAAAAACCAATGCAATCCTAGGCTGCATTAACAGAGGGATAGAATCAAGATCACGTGAAGTTCTAGTACCACTTTACAAAGCCTTAGTCAGACCACATTTGGAATACTGTATCCAGTTTTCGTCCGCACAACATAGAAAACAAGTTGAGACTCTGGAAAGAGGCAGAGAAGAGCAACAAAAATGATTAGGGGGCTGGGGGCTACCACGATGTAAAAAAGATGTTGAGATTCTAGAAAGAGTACAGAGAAGAGCAACAAAGATGATTAGGGGACTGGAGGCTAAAGCATATAAGGAACGGTTGCTGGAATTGGGTATGTCTAGCTTAACGAAGAGAAGGACAAGGGGGGATAGCAGTGTTCCAGTATCTCAGGAGCTGCCACAAAGAAGAGGGAGTCAAGCTATTTTCCAAGGCGCCTGAAGGCAGGACAAGAAGCAACGGATGGAAACTAATCAAGGAGAGAAGCAACCTAGAACTAAGGAGAAATTTCCTGACAGTTAGAACAATTAACCAGTGGAACAACTTGCCTCCAGAAGTGGTGAATGCTCCAACACTGGAAGTTTTTAAGAAGAGACTGGACAGCCATTTGTCTGATGCCTGAGCAGGGGGTCAGACTAAATGACCTCCAAGGTCCCTTCCAACTTTATCATCATCATCATTATTATTATTATTATTATGGATCATCGCACAGTCAGCCAGATGTTCAGACTGGATTTGGCATTTTGTCTACCTATCGAGTCCTTACCCAGGACCTGGGATAGGCAGATGTGGATGTTTGATGGTATTACAGATATCGTCGCAGGATGGAAGCAGTTCCTAATAAGGCCGCCTTTTGCAATTGACTAATAGCGAATTTGTCAATGCCAATGGTGTTCAAGTGGTGCTCCAGTTGTTTTGGGATTGCACCCAAGGCGCCTATGACTATTGGTACTACCCTTGCTTGCTTTTGCCACAGTCTTTCTATTTCTATTTGTAGGTCTTTGTATTTTGTTATCTTCTCCAGTTCTTTCTCTTCTATTCTGCTGTCTCCAGGCACTGCCACGTCCACTATCCAGACTTTTTTGTCTTTCTTATCGACAATTGTTAAGTCTGGGGTGTTATGTTGCAGGTGCTTGTCTGTTTGAATTCTGAAGTCCCAGAGCAGTTTAATTTTATCATTTTCTATGACTTTCTCTATTTTATGATCCCACCAGTTTTTGCTTACAGGCAAATGATATTTTTTGCAGATCTTCCAATGCACCATTGTTGCTACTTTGTCATGCCGCTGCTTGTAATCAGTCTGTGCAATCTTCTTGCAACAGCTTACCAAGTGGTCCACTGTTTCTTCAGCTTCTTTGCATAGGCGGCACTTACTGTCTGTTGCTGTCTTCTCAATTTTGACTTTGTATGCATTTGTCCTTAAGGCTTGGTCTTGTGCAGCCAGAATTAGTCCCTCGGTCTCTTTCTTCAATTTTCCTGCTCTTAGCCATCGCCAGGTTTTATTATTATCTGCTTTCCCAGCTATTTTTTTAATGTATTGGCCATGTAGTGCTTTGTCTTCCCATGCCTCTATTCTGTTTTTCATTTGGTCTTTCTTGTAGGCCAGTTTGGTCTCTCCAGTAGTCAGTAAGCCTTCCTGATATTATTATTATTATTATTATTATTATTATTATTATTATTATTAATAATAATAATAATAATAATTGGGTATGTCTAGCCTAATGAAAAGAAGGACTAGAGGTGACATGATAGCACTGTTCCAATATCTGAGGGGCTCGTACAAGGATGAGAGGGTCAAACTATTTTCCAAAGCACCAAAAGGCAAGACAAGAAACAATGGTTGGAAACTAACCGAGAGAAGCAATTTGGAACTAAGGAGAAATTTCCTAAAGGTGAGAGCAATCAGCCACTGGAATAGCTTGCCTTCAGAAGCTGTGGGTGCTCCATCACTGGAGGCTTTCAAAAAGAGACTGGACTACTATTCGTCTGAATTGATATAGTGTCTCCTGCTTGAGCAGGGGGTTGGACTAGAAGACTTCCAAGGTCCTTCCAATTCTGTTATCCTATGTTCTGTGTTCCTTGAGTTCCAGTGACTCACCTACTTACCATAAGTAATTCAAATTCCTATAAAGCAGACATGTCAAACACAAGGCCCGGGGGCCGGATGTGGCCTGAGAAGTGGTTTCATGTGGCCCACGAAGCCATCCTGGAAACAGTGAGGGAACGGCCCCCACTGCCTTGGCCCTGGCCCAGGCTGGCCAGGAGCCAATGTACAATTTTGTGGTGGCCATCTATGCTGAAACGCATTCAGTCTCCCTCTGACTTTGCCCTGGTACCCATCATGAACAACCTGGCTAAGGAGAGCAAGCACAGAAGCAGCAGCCTTGAGGAGGAGGTAAGTGCAGCTGGGCGACCCCTTGGGGACGTGGGGCTGGGCTTGATGCCACAGGTGCTCAAGGGCCACAGGTGCTGGGCATTTGACCTCTGCTGCCCAGGGTTCCGGGCAGCCTGCACCACCATCCAGCCCCCCCCCCTCCACGTGGCCTGAGAGGAACAGTGAGGCTCCACCATTGGATCATGCCTTGGCACTTGCCCCGGTCCCACCCCCTTCTGCCAGAGACTCTCAGATCTATCCCACTCCTGCCCAGGCCCCCACAGGCACCCTTGACGTGAATGATGTAGAGCTGGCCATGCCCACCCAGTAGGCCACACCCATTCCATCCACACCCACCCAGTAGGCTGCACCCACCCTGACCACACCCACCCGGCCCCCTGAGGTCAATCACACCCTTGCTATAGAGAGCTAGTGTGGAATAAACTTCTACTCATTTGAAAAACCTTAGTTCCAGGTTTCTTGTGTCTTGACAAGACTGCTCTCAAGTAGTCCACCAATCAGATGACTGGCCAATATGCCCAGGATCAGGAAGTCATATATGAAAGCAACAAAACTGTCCTATGCATATATTACACACCGACTCACAGATAAATTCCACTGAATTCAATGGCAAATATTCCTAGTGCAAATACAGGCGTGTCAAAAGCTAGGACGTAGTGCACAATATCACTGGAGTCCACCTATTCCTTATGTTTCTGCTTCATGCCTTCTTCCTTCCTTCTCCAACACAGGAAACATCCTTCTCCAATAAATTAATTGTGTATAAATAATATAAATTATGTGTCTCTCCTATGTCTCCAAGAAATAAGAGAGATAACATAATTCTTTAGGAGGAGTCTGGTACCACAAATGTTACTGAAAGGAATCAGCTTTTGTGAGTTGCAAATTGCTTCATAAAATGTATAGAGTGGCTAAACGTATGAAGAATTCAAACTGGAATGAGGCAGAAAGAGACAGGAAGATGGCTTGTTATGCAAACACAGATTATATACCTGAGATGTCCCTCATCCATTAATCAATGATGTCCCTCATCAACTGTAATGTGTACAAACCCACAGTATTTGCTGAGACCTTGTGTGATGGCCAAAAAACCTTTTGATGTATGTTCAGTTCAACAACCTCTCACCCCATAACAGAGTTTTTTTTTAAAAAAAAAAATCCACTTTTCCCACACTGTCCACTTTGAGGTCTGCTAAACAGCATCCTCTCTTTAGAAGGCCAGATCCTGAAGTTGAAACTCAAGTACTTTGGCCACCTGATGAGAAGGAAGGACTCACTGGAGAAGGGCCTAATGCTGGGAAAGATGGAGGGCAAGAGAAGAACGGGACGACAGAGAATGAGATAGCTGGATGGAGTCACTGAAGCAGTAGGTGTGAACTTAAATGGACTCCAGAAGATGGTAGAGGACAGGAAGACCTGGAGGAACATTGTCCATGGGGTTGCGATGGGTCGGTAACAACATTAACAACAACAAACAACATCCTGCAAGGTTGAAATGTTAAGTAGAGACTAAGAAGGCTTCACCACAAATCTCCATACATGACCTAAAGCCGGTCTTTTGGGAAACTTTATTAGAAAGGAACTGCTATTACAACGATTTAGGTATTTTTTTCCCCCCTCAAGAAAAATAGGGAAACTAGTATGTTTACTGACATGTTTTGCAAGCTGGGAAATATTTTGCAATGTGAAGTCTGCTCGTTTTAAAGTTTTGATAGCCCACGTGCTCTCTGAAACCGAAAACTAAAAGTAAAGTGGAACCCTTGTCTTACACACTAGCCCAGCTATGCAAATCAAGGGGAATTCTCAGCTCAGAATTTCCATATGAGTTACAGAATGGTCTCTCTTCCGTCTTTTTTTTTTTTTTTTTTTTTTTAATTCAAGGGGTGGAGGGGGGGAGACATCAGCACTGGAAATCCTCATTTAAACACAGGTCAACAAGAAACTTAACATTTCAGCGTTGAAATTTAGTAGAAAAAAACAAATAGCAGCCACAGGGGTTTCGTTGGCAATTAAAAATCAACACTGATTTACTGACATGTAAGCACAAACCAATTTGAAGCATAAATTATTATTTTTTTCAAAACAGAAATATGGGGTTATTTGTTTCTCCCAATTATTGAGGCTTATTTTTGCTGCACAATAACCTAAATGCCTAGCTATGGAAGTCACTGCCAGGAATTCCTTAACTGGAGGAATTTGGAGCTGAGATCTTCAGCAGCAGAAAACAGAGGAACACCTCTAGGATTTATTTAAAAAAAAAAAATGGAACAAACGCTTAAGGGGAAAAAGTTAAAAATCAGGCGAGGAAAAATCTTCCACATTCCCAGATAGTTCCCAGAACATGTCCTCATGAACCACCTGAGTTTTGCCAGTGGTCTAGAAACAGCATGAACTTGGACTGAGTCCAAAAAAGATCACTTAAATATGACCTTAAAGGCACATTGGATTGCATTTTATAAACACGGAACCCCTGCCTAATTTGTTTATGAAATCAATGAAAACAATCCCTTACGTTTGAAAAACAGTGGAGAGTCTGCTGAAGATTTTTGGAAAAAAATATTAGTATTTGTTTTTGAATTTCTACAAACAAAGCTTGCTCGCTCAACGTGTTACCAAACTTATAACTTTAGATTGTCCGTGACTGCATTAGCAGCCCCAACTACAATTATACCTTCGCATATTTCTGCATTCTGCATACCGATAGCAGTCTTCCTCATCCTCCAGAATCCAGAAATGCCCAGAATTCTCAGACAACACAGCTAAAAGCTGCTGTGTGTGCCTTAAATCAGTGGTTCTCAACCTTTTTAATGCCGCGACCCCCAACCGGTCGTAAGTCGAGGACTACTCAACTGGTGCAGCACCATTTGCAGAATGGGACTTTTGGCGGGCTCAGCAGGGCAGAGACAGCCTGGACAATTCCTATTGGCTTTGGAAAGCCAATAGAATGAGACTCTATTCAAGAGAGTCTATGCTATTGGCTTTCAAAAGCCAACAGAATAAAAGGGAGTAGCACAGCTAAGGAAAAGGGGGGAAAAAATGGCGGACTGTGTTGTTTGGCGACCCCCGTGAAATGGTCGTTCGACCCCAAATGGGGTCCCGACCCACAGGTTGAAAACCACTGCCTTAAATCTTCTGATTTGGTATATCCTTCTCAGAAGTCTGGGAAACACAGTATGATCTGGAAAGATTTCTATCGGTTGCCTGTCTTCTGGCGGTGAGGAGGGCGTACCTTTCTAATGGAATGTGCTACACTTCATTGTGAAGCAGTCTCGTTTTGGACCTCTCAGGCTAGTTTGAGGCAGGCCTTGACTCACCTGGAGACCGTGAACAATGAGGCCTTAACACCTCTATGACAGGGCTGCTGTAAAGTGTTTAGGAGCCTGGGAGTACCATTCAATATTTCAAATAGCAATAGCACTTTGAGTTATTTATAAAAGCAAGATAAAAAAAAATCTAATAAGAAAACATAAATAAATAAGATGGCCAGGACTTATTTACTGGCATGGGATGTTACCTTCACGTCTGCATGACGTCATTATACCCATAGCAATAGCAACAGCACTTAGACTTGTATACTGCTTCATAGTGTTTTACAGCCCTCTCTAAAAGGTTTACAGAGTCAGCCTTTGGAACCCAACAATCTAGGTCTTCATTTTACCAACCTTAGAAGGATCGAACTGCTGGCAGTCGGCAGAATTAGCCTGCAGTACTGCATTCTAACCGCTGCGTCACCACAGTTCCTCTAACTCGGTTTTAGAATTATGATCGATGAGAAGGATCTGTAGTGGGAGGCCAAATTCAGCTTAGATGCAAAGATTTGGTCCGTGATAGCTTGTACCATATGAGGCAAAAATCTTGGCAGAGAGAGCATCCTTATCTGGGATACCTGCCCGGCAGAGGTTATGGCCATCAGGAACACCACTTTCCATGCCAGATGCTTTGAGGCAAGGTAGAGTTGGGTTGGGGCATCATCCCATAGTGCAGTGTTTCTCAACCTTGACAATTTTAAGGCATGTGGACTTCAACTCCCAGAATTCCACAGCCAGCATTGCTGGCTGTGGAATTCTGGGAGTTGAAGTCCACATGCCTTAAAATTGTCAAGGTTGAGAAACACTGCCATAGTGGGTACTAGTGGCCACTGCTTGGTCTTAATATGCAGACTCTCTGAGGCAGGGGTCCCCAACCTTGGGAACTTTAAGACCTGTGGACTTCAACTCCCAGAATTTCCCAGCCAAGTACCCTCTTGCTCCAGGAGCTCCAAAGGATTCAGTATGGCTGTCTGAGGAATTCTGGGAGTTGAAGTCCACAAATCTTAAAGTTCCCAAGGTTGGGGACCCCTGCTCTGAGAAACTTTTTGATATGAGGATGGGCAGAGAGAACGATTATTGCTTCACAATGAGAGATCAAAAGGAAGATGGCCTTAACAAAGGACTGCAAGCCGACAACTTTGAGCTTGGTTGCAGTCCTTTGTTAAGGCCATTGGTAAGTCAGTGTTGGAGGATGAAGGTTGCGCTTGGTAAGGTTCCTTCTTTTTGCAAAAAGCTTAACCCCGTTCACTAGTCCAGATCCTTCAGGCTGAATCGATCCACTGCTATTTTGCAGATCATCAAGATATATTCTGCCAAGCAGGCAATGGTTTGGGCTCATTGTGTTTCCTCTGTCTGCGTTTCCTATACTGTGGGAAGCCAAGCTAGCAGTTAGCTCAAAGGACAGAAATCTTAACAAAGACTAAAGAGCAAGACTTGATTTTGAGGATGGGGTTGTAAACACATGGGCATTGGGTTGCAGGATCTCCACTTTCCTATCTATTTTTAGGGGTTGTCTTTACCAACTATGTCTAGTACGGAGGGAGTTCAGCAAATCTAAGACAGCCTGACAGAAGATAGTTAAGAGAATTAAAGGTCCTTGAGGATAGGGGTCTGTAGTTCCCTGTGATTAGGTTTGCAGACTTTCTTGAAAAGTAGAGAAAGTCTGATTTTTTAAAAAAGCAGAAGTCTCCACACTTGGCAACTTTAAGACTTGTGAATTTCAACTCCTAGAATTGAATCCTTTGGAGCTCCTGGAGGAAAAGGGTACTTGCCAAGGGGCTGAAAAAGAGCTGATGTGATTCCAATCTTCAAAAAGAAGAAGAAAAAAGTGGATCTAGGAAACTACAGACCAAGCAGCTGGACATCAATACCTGAGAAAATCCTGGGAAAGTTAATCAAGCAGCAAATTTCTGACAATCTAGCGATGAACAAGGCGAAAGACAGCATGGGTTTGTTAAAAGCAGATCATGCCAAACAAATCTTATTGCCTTCTTCAATAAAGTGAATAAATGAGTGAATCAAGGAAACGCTGTGGATATAGTATACTTGGATTTCAGTAAGGCATTTGACAAAGCAGATTACATCCTACATCTTGATAAAATAGAACAATGTGAGATAGACAGTACCACCACCAGTTGGATTAGTGTGTGGTCCTTACTGGAACTATCTCTATATAAAGGGAAGAATGCAGTGGGGTACCTCAAGATTCTATACTGGGGCCAGTACTCTTCAATATCTTCATAAGTGATCTAGATGAGCTCATCAAATTTACAGATGACACCAAGCTGGGGGGAATTGCTAACACTTTGGAACATAGACTCAAAATTCAGAAGGACCTTGACAGACTTGAGTATTGCACCCTATCCATTATGATAACAGTTCAGTAGTAAGAAAAATACGGTCCTGGATTTAGGCAGGACCAACCAAATGCAAGGTATAGAATAGGGAATATCTGACCCAACAGTTATACATGAAAGAGGGATTTAGAGGTCCTGGGACACCACCACTTAAGTATGAGACAACAGGATGCTACAGCTGCCCAAAAAAAAAAAAAAAGCCAATGAGGTCCTAGGCTACAACAGCAAATGGATAGCATTAAGATCATAAGTGATAGTACAGTACTGCTGCATATTGCACTGGTGAGGCCACACATGGAATACTTTGTCTAGTTCTGGTCACCACAATACGAAAAAACATGCTGAGGCCCTAGAAAGAGTGCAGAGAAGAGCATCAAATGAAAGGGGTAAACCGTAGCGATGGATAGCTAAGGGGACTAAGTATGTTTAGCCTAGAAAAGAGAAGGTTTAGGGATGACAGGATAGTAGTCTTCCAGTACCTGAAGGGCTGTCATAGGGAGATGTGGGTCAATTTGTTCTCTACAGTACCTGAGGGCAGGACAAGAAGGTTGGGTGAAGGTTGGACAGAGGAAGATCCAACCTGGAACTCAGGAGGAATTTGCTGACAGTGAGAGCAATTAATCAATGGAAAAGCTTGCCTCTCTGAGTCACGGGTGCTCCATTACTGGAGATTTTCAAGAAAAGATCGGACTTCCATTTATCTGGAATGGTACAAGGATTCCTATATTGAGCAAAGGGTTGGAGTAGAAGACCGCCAAGGAGCTTTTCAGCCCTAAGATGCTATGATTCTATAAATACTGTCCCAGATCCAAAGAAAACCAGGCACACTAAAATTTCATTCAAGTTAATGGGACATAATTTAGCAGCTGCTCACTATTTCTAATGAGGTTAATGAAACTGACTATTTGGGTCTGTCTGAAGTACTAAATTACAGAGAACCAGCCTTAAGAGTTGTTTCCCAACGGGGCCCAAAAAGACTAATCACCCTTGCTTCCTGGAAGTCGTTCTGTTAAATATTGGACAAGTATCCACTTGAGGATGGTCTAATACTAAGTGTCCCAATTCATTGGCAAATTTCTGTGCCTTCTTTCTAACTTACTAAAAAAAAACAGACAATATTAAATAAATTCAGGTGCTACTTAAAAAAAGGGAAACAAGTCTTTGAAGCACAAATAGAATCTGTTTAAGGAAAGAGCACCCTGGATGATAGATAGATAGATAGATAGATAGATAGATAGATAGATAGATAGATAGATAGATAGATAGATAGATGATAGATGGATGGATGGATGGATAGATAGATAGATAGATAGATAGATAGATAGATAGATAGATAGATAGATAGATAGATATTATTCAGAATTTGCAAACATAACACAGCTCTGCAATTGATTGAAAAAGTAACATGTTTCCTAAGGCTTGAAAAAAGTTATCCCTGTTTTAATGAATAGCAGAGAGGAGCTGTCATATATATATAGAAATATATAGGAGGTCTCTGCGGGAGGGGTTAGACCTGGTTAGTGCTCCAATTCTTGGTGTCTTCCTGGGAACTAAAACTAACATTCTTAGATAGATTATGACATTTTCATATGCAAACCTTAATATCACTGCATATATACACAGACTGGAGTGTACAACAGTTTCTAACAACTTAAAATAACAGAATAACAGAGTTGGAAGAGACCTTGGAGGTCATCTAGTCCAGCCCCCTGCTCAGGCAGGAAACCCTATACCATTTCAGACAAATGGTTGTCCAGTCTCTTTTTAAAAACCTCCAGTATTGGAGCACCCACAACTTCTGAAGGCAATTAGTTCCACCGATTAATTGTTCTGTCGGGAAATTTCTCCTTAGTTCTAGGTTGCATCTCTCTTTGATTAGTTTCCATCCATTGCTTTTTGTCCTGCCTTCTGGTGCTTTGGAGAATAGGCAGCCCCATAGATATTGAAAATCTGCTATCATATCACCCCTAATCCCTCTTTTCATTAAACTAGACATACCCAATTCTTGCAACCTATGTTCTTCCTGTGTTTTAGCTTCCAGTCCCAATCGTCTTTGTTGCTCTTCTCTGCCCTCTTTCCAGAGTCTCAACATCTTTTTTAATATTGTGACGACCAAAACTGGATGCAATATTCCAAGTGTATTCTTACCAAGGCATTATAAAGTGGCATTAATAGTTCACATGATCTTGATTCTATCGTTCTGTTAATGCAGTCTAGGACTGCCTTGGCTTTTTTGGCAACTGCAGCTCACTGCTGGCTCATATTTAAGTGATTGTCCACTAGGACTCCAAGATCCCTCTCACAGTTAATACTGTTGAGCCAGGTATCACCTAGTCTATTCCTGTGCATTTGTTTTTTCTTGCCTAAATGTAAAACCTTACTTTTCTCTACACTGAATTTCACTTAGATAGGGCCCAGTGGTCAAGTCTTTTCAGATCATTTTGCATCTTGAGCCTATCTGCTGGAGTATTGGCTTTTTCTGCCAATTTGCAAATTTGATGAGTTCTCCCTCCAGCAAAAGCATCTGGTGTGTGCAATTAGCCTGGTACTTTTCTTCTCACATTTACTGGAGAAGTACCACAAAAAGTCTATGCCAGTTATTGTCCTTTTTTAATCTTACTGGATTTCTCCCCTTTAAAAACAAACACAAAACCCTATTTGTGCAAGCCTATCCTTTCAGTATATTTTGAACAGAAAGAAACTTCACAACTCTAATATTTGAGATTCTGTTATTATTGGCGACGTCTCTAAACTTTATTTGAATATTCAAGGCAACTCATTATAAACCAAAGGTATCCTACAAAAGGAAGTAATTGAAAAATGTAAAACCAGATCAATCCGCATTGTATGCATCTGTCTTATTTTTACACGGATATAAAAATATTTGGTCTAAAAACTTGCAGTTACAATTCTAAGTCCAGGAAATAAAGAAAGCACAAAATAACAAAACAGATTAAAAGCAATAAAAGAGAACCTGTGTAGATTACTACTAAACTAGTGTTAGTGTGAAATATCATAGAGATAAGAACCTTGTTATCTACTGAATATGTATTATCATATTACTTGCCAACAGTTTCTTAAATAAGCAATTTAGTCAGTTATAAGCTCTTACTGGTGAACTTTGCATGTGCCCTTATTTGCTATAAGGATAAAGAGTTGCAAAACCTAAAATGCAGAACAAGCAACTTCTTAAATCTTAACAAAATGAAAAGCTTGTGTTTAAATGCAAAACAGCTCTAACAAGAGGCAATTAATTCTGCTACTGACCTGTTCTTTTCCCACGAATGTCCTTTCTGATAGTATTTGTTTTCCAACCCAATGTACTGATTGGAATAAAAGCAACTGGCACCATCAGAGGAACACATCTTTGAAAGATGAAGGGTTAAATATATTCTCCTCCCACCTTTCCTTTTTTGCAAACTACTTTCACAGCCACAACTTAAACTCTTCTAAAAGCTGTAGCAGAAGCAAATACATACACGTTTTCTTTTCAGAAATATTTCCTCCTTCAGAATCAACCTCAGAACATTAAAACATACACTTTTTTTTCCAAAATCCTTTTTCTTGCTTCGTTCAGATCTCTAACCAAATTCTATCCTTGATGGATCCAAAATCCCTTAAGATTGGGGGAGGGGGGGGGAATCACACATATCCTTGCCTTATAAAGAAGTAACTGAAAGAACTGTAACAAATCCCCCCCCAAAAGACTTCAAAAGCCAATAAAGTAAATATAAAATTGGATCTCCAAAAGGCACTGCGGCTGGATACTCACAACTGTCTTCAGAGCTTACCTGTCATCCACACCGCTAATACAGATGATACGTTCTTGGCAAAAATAGTGTGTATAGCAGTTTTCTACTCTTTGGACTCTGCTAAGGGACTGGATGAGTTATGAAAGCTGCTCTCTGCAGAAACACACCCACTTCCATGACTCACAGGAGTTTCTGTCTCCTTTTTTTTTTTTTAAAGTAGCTGTCAACTCTGAAAGCTATTAAGAAAATTCAGCTGTGTCATTTTTCCTTTAAAAACCACCAGGACCAAGGGGTACTTTCATGTGAAAATCACCACTGCCTCTAAACACATGGCTATGAGGAAGTAATCCTAGATGATTTTTATTGCCATTAATCATTCCGAGGTGGTTTACATTTTGAGAGAAATTACAACCAATTCTCTTTGGGACAGTATTCCTTACTCACTGGAGTGGCTGGGGAGTTCCCCATATTAGGGACTTTTTTCCCCCTGTGAAGGTTGTGTATGTGCCTTTTTGCATTTCTGTTAACCATAGTTTTCCTAGACATCCTAATGCCTCTCTTTTGTGCAACATCTTACTATTTTGGTGACACAATAGTGCTGACTTCCAAATATCAAACATTAAAGATTGTTACTCCCACACCAGGAAGAGAAGATTATAAATTGGATTAACATTGTGATTGTTTATGGAAAACAGTAGCTTTCTCCTGACAAAACTTTTGAAAAGATCTTTCCTGTCTGAACAGAAAGAAAATGATGACAAAAATTACATTACCCAGAAACAAAACTGTTAAAACAAAAGATGTCCTTTTTCTCCTGTCTGAAACAATGGGAGACTATTATCGAATTCCTAGGTTATCTCAGCAGAAAAATCTGTAAATAATGCTAATTTGTCATGTGGTGTAGCAAATTTCAAAATTTTAAGTTGATATTACCTGGTTTGGCAATGAAACGTCTGCAAAAACACCAACAAGCTCAGAGACCATCCAGGACCCCACAAATTTTAAACTTCATTATAATACAGCGGTACAGAGATAAACACACACACACAGGCACAGGTACACACAAAGCAATTTAAAGAGAAAACAATCCAGTACTATCAGCTTCCCGTTTGTAATCTGCAAAGATGTCATCATCTGAAGTGAAAACTTTGCACTACAGCTTTAAGTGTTTAAGCCTTTGCTGCCCGTTGCTTAGCAACCAGGCATCCTTATCTAAACATTGCTTTTCAGCAGAGTCACGACTGACTAGTGGGGTTGCTAACGCAATTCAGAGAAAACATGTATTTTAGAATGGCCCAAGTCCTGGCCACATAGTATGGTGCTTAATGAAGTTGCTACACCAGCCTTTTAAAAAGGTCTTTTGTGATTGATTTATTGCAACTCAAGAGTGCGACTGTCTGATGTGCTCCCTGCACTTTGCTCAGCAATATTTTCAGAAGTTCTTCTTCTTGGGGTTGGAAAAAAGCTGACTTTCAAGCCTAAAGCAGGACTAGAACTGTCTTCTTCCACGTTTCCAGCCTGGTGCCACCAATCCATCTAATTTACAGACAAACAACAGCACAGGGTGCTTCAGAGACCTCTGAGACATGGATGAGTTCTGAAGCCAGGATTTGACTCCTAAGCAGCAGCAACGACAAGAACACTCCTGAAGTTCTTCAAAAGCAGGGGTCTTCAAACTTGGCCCTTTTATGACTTGTGGATTTCAACTCCCGCTGGCTGAGGAATTCTAGGAGTTGAAGTCCACAAGTCATAAAAGGGCCAAATTTGAAGACCCCCGTTCAAAAGCAAATAATCTCATTTAACTTCCTGAAGGGATCAAAGGCCGGAACCAAATATGCCACTGGAACAAGTAGATCTCATATTATTCCAGTGGCACATGAAGCATCAAATACATGGCAATCAACAAAATATGATACGTCCTAGAGCCCCAATAGGCATGAGAGGGGTGGTAGTAATAACAGCAAGAATGTAAATCCACCTTTCAAAATGTTATGGCAATCATATGAAATGTAAACATTGAGCTAATCATTTTTGAGGGCACAAAACAATTTCCAAATGGCAGGGTCATTGAAAGAGAAGTGTGGAATCAGCTGCCTACCATACAACTTTCAAAAGCAAGCCAGGTATTTAAAGCTCTCTTTGACATCCCTAAAATTTATAAACAATGTCAGAACAATAATATCTGTCTATTAGGTATAAACTTCATTATAATGTTACATGGTGTTTGGTGTGTTACATTCTCTCCTTTATATGATGTGTACATGGTGTGTAGGCACATTGTCTCCTTTATAATATTCATCAACTTGATATTCAAGAGGGGAAAAAATCTTAATATAAGAAAGATCACCCAAAGGCTTGGGTATAATTTACATAATTAATCAAAGAAGTCTTGATTCCTGTTAATACAAATGAAGCAATTATTACAAGCATGGGAAACGTCAGCTCCCAAGACCAGAGACCATCCCAAACCTCTTTTCTTTGATATCACAGCTTTCCTAGCCACACTGCTAAACATTTACAGCACATATTTCTTGAATTAGAAAATGTATGATGTACCCAAAAACACAACAACCCTAAAACAGGAAAATGCTAAAGAAAAAAACAACAGACGAACAAAAAAATCTTGTGTTACTTCTCCATGCATTAATCTCAGACCTTCAACCGTTACACTGGGACTATAGCACTAAGTATGTCCACCATTGCTTTATAGCAGGAGTCTCTAAACTTGACAACTTTAAGATTTGTAGACTTCAACTCCCAGAATTCCTTAGCTGGATGGTTGAGAAATTCTGGGAGTTGAAGTCCACAAGTCTTAAAATTGCCAAGTTTGGAGACTTCTTCTTTATAGCAGTATTTCTCAACATTGGCAGTATGAAGATGCATGGACTTCAGCTCCCAGAATTCCCCAGCCAGCACAATCAAGATTCTGCCTCTTTTTTATTTATATATATATATTAACGCAAGGCAGCAAACATATCTAATGCTTCTTCCTCCTCCTATTTTCCCCAGAACAACAAGAACACTGTGAAGTGGGTTGGGCTGAGAGAAAGTGATTGGCCCAAAGTCACCAAAAGCTGGTTTTCATGGCTAAGGCAGGACTTGAACTCACAGTCTCCCGCTTTCTAACCAGGTGACTTAACCGCCAGACCAAACTGGCTCAGCCTTTATCTTATACTGCTTCTGGTTCAGTTTATCAATCTCCATCCACTCCATCATCAAATTTAGGCAAAGGTTTGGCACATCATTTAACATTCCTATTAGAGCATCTAGCAGAAGCTCTTACTGATTCCCCAACAGTAATCCCAAAAGCAATTTGAGTCTTTATTCGGTTAATTCAAGCAAGGAAATTGCAGTCAGAGTGTTCCTCCCACTCTCACCACCCCCAGCAATGGGAAAAAAGCAACCCAGAAGCTGCTTTCTCAAGAACAAGAATCAGCCCCAGATCATGGTTTCAATTCTCAGCTTCCTCAAAGAAAATAAAACGATGTTGACTATTCCCCTAATATTTTCTTGGTGGAAACCAAGCCAGCATTTAATATATTAATTCAAATAGAACCTGCCCCCTAGTGGTCAACAGGGAGAAAATCTCCAATGTATGAACCACAGAACACGAAATATTTAGTTGACATAGAACAGTGATGGCGAACCTTTTAGAGACCGAGTGCCCAACCTGCAACCCAAAACCCACTTGTGCATCGTCGGGTGCCGGGTGGTGTGGCCCATTGGCTGGGTGTGGCCCATTGGCTGGGTGTGGCCAATTGGGGGGTACGCACCATTGGGTGGGCGTGGCTGTGGTGGTAACGGCAGACTGGGTGGGACTAAAAAGTTCAATCAGTCAATTCCAACTTTGCAAGATCTTTTTTTTTTCCTGCGAGAAGTTGAAACTGACTGATTGATTGAACCTTTTTTTTTTTTGCACATGGCAGCAGAGGCCTAAAGCAAAAAGGTTTTATAAAACCCAGCTGAAGGCCTAGAACTGGGGCGACGGCACGCGTGCCCATAGAGAGGGCTCTGCGTGCTGTCTCTGGCACCCATGCCATAGGTTCGCTACCACTGACATAGAACATAGAATAACAGAGTTGGAAGGATCCTGGGGGGGTCTTCTATGTGTATTAGTGAATATTTATTTTCTCCTCTCATACTAAAGAATCTCATCTCAAATACCATTCCAACATAACCCCTTTTGTATTAATATGAATTTATTTTTAATAAATGTTCACATGACAATATTTCCATAATTTCAAATCAAATTCATAGTTGAATACGAATGCATTTTAAATGGAAAAAAAAGATACTGATATTCTAGCAAAATACTTTGGGTGATGAGAAAGATGTTGAAGCAATGCTTTGCAATTAGAACAAATGTTCAAGTTAAGAACGTAGCATCCAACCATATATTGCTCCATGCTTCATAGACTAACCCAAGGGTAGGCAGCCTTGGCTCTTTTATGACTCATGGACCTCAACTCCCAGAATTCCAAGCTGGCTCAGGAATTCTGGGAGTTGACGTCCATGAGTCATCAAAGAGCCAAGGTTGCCTACTCTTCTGAAGAACAATACATGCATTAAAAAGAAATGGAAGAATTTAACTTACCATTAAAGTATTCTCTTCTCTTCTCTAAAATGCCCAAATAATTTCTGGTATTGCTGTTACAGCCTCACATGGTAGGTACAGGAATTCCTAGTAAAAAAAAAAATAATCAGAAAAGCACATGATGCGGAGATTACAATAATATTTGGCTAATTTATGTAAAAAAAAAACCATTTCAATCCCATGGAGATCAAAACTGTTAAAACAAAATATGGTCATATGCGGGAATTGTTTTCTACTCCAGATAAACCAGACAGGAGTTAACAAACCATTTTATTAGATGATGGGTCCAAGGGAGAGTGAAGTTTGGTATCTGATTTTAACCTTTCTTTCCCAGAGGTTCATTTCAGATTTCAGCCTAGGGCTCTCTGAAATCTTCCAAAAATTTGATGCATTTCTTCTTAAAAGCTTGCACTTAGAAGTTCTTCTTAGTTCTATGCTGTTCTCTAGATCTTGAGCGACAAGAACCGTTTGGACATCTATGTCTCATGCCTCAGATGCCACCAGTCAATTTGATCTGGCTGCAGTTCTCAGTCCTTTGATTTCATAATTACAGGTGGTCCTTGACTTACGACGACAAATGAGCCCAGAATTTCTGTTGTTAAGCGAGAGAGTTGTTAAGTGAGTTTTGCCCCATTTTACAACCTTTCTTGCCCCAGTTGTTAAGGGAATTACTGCAGTTCATAGGATCACATGACCCTGGGATGCTGCAACTGTCATAAATATGAACCAGTTGCCAAGCGTCTGTCTGAATTTTGATCACGTGATCATGAGGATGCTGCAAAGGTCGTAACTGTGAAAAACAGTGATCAGTCACATTTTTCAGTGCCGTTGTAACTTTCAATGGTCACTAAACGAGCCGTTGTAAATCAGGGACTACCTGTTCATTAATGCATTTTCTATAGACAGCATTCAACAGCTTCAGTTGAGGCAAAACGCAACACTTAGGCAGCTAACTAAAGATGACACTGCGAACATAACACTTCTGTATTTTTTTTATAAAAACATATTGCCAAATTTCCAAGCTCAATTTGAGTATGGATCAAGTCTGCTTATGTGTGCACTTAGAGGTGCTACTATTCACAGCTCCCCAATTATGGGATGTACTTCCTGCAGATCCAAGGCTGACCAGATTATTGATCTATTGCAGTGGTTCTCAACCTTTTTAATGCCGCGACCCCCAACCGGTCATAAGTCGAGGACTACTCAACCGGTCGTAAGTCGAGGACTACTCAACTGGTGCAGCACCGTTTGCAGAATGGGACTTTTGGCAGGCTCAGCAGGGCAGAGACAGCCTGGACAATTCCTATTGGCTTTTGAAAGCCAATAGAATTAGACTCTATTCAAGAGAGTCTATTCTATTGGCTTTCAAAAGCCAATAGAATAAAAGGGAGTAGCACAGCTAAGGAAAAGGGGGGGGAAATGGTGGACTGCGTTGTTTGGCAACCCCCGTGAAATGGTCGTTCGACCCCAAATGGGGTCCCAACCACTGATCTATTGAGTCTTCCAAATTCCAGCCTGCTTCCTTTTGGGAAATTCTGAACTGTTAGTGGGACACATATCATATTCTTTGCTAACAGGACAAAATTAGCTTCCACGGTTGGCTAGTGGAAATTTATTTTTCCATTTTCAACTCAAGAATAATTTGGAGTTTCTTGTACTCCGTACGTCATACAAATATTTTGAAGCTAACCTATGCCCAGATCTTTTTCTTTCAATAGAAAAACCAATCTACAATCCATAAATGTCTAGCCCAGGGGTCTTCAAACTTGGCCCTTTTATGACTTGTGGACTTCAACTCCCAGACTTCTTCAGCCAGGCACGCTGTCATGTCAGAAAGGAAGAATGTGACACCTTATGTTTACTTCAAAAAAGAAAGAAAGAAAAAAACATCTCTTATTCAGTCAGGTGTTGTACTATTATGCATTCTGGGAAGGACACAAAATGTTTAGATTATGTGCATCCATTGTGGAAAAGGTAATGTTTCCTCCTAGCAATTTTTCTTCAATTTTATTTAACTAAGAGGCATATTTGCTTCAGTAGGATTCGGCTTCATGCAGTTATTAAGATGCTTGGCTTTAGTTGATTTCTGCCTCAGCTGCTGGTTCTTCCTCTCCTACCTCCACCTCCACAGCAAAACAATAAAAATATGTAACTTAATACTGGCTAGAACTTCAGCATAGAGTATGACTCAGGTGTTGTTAGAGGGTTACATAAAATGCATCAAGAGATAGAGACAATTTCACAGAAGCAGTTCCATGGAGAAAGTCTGCTTACTAGAATAATTGCTGTGACAAGACTTAAAGTCATTAGAATCTCACACAAAGCTTGCCACGTGAATGATCTCCACACAGATACATTTAAATAGATATATTCCCACTGTAAGCAAGAAAAATGTATTTATTTCATGTCCTTATGGACACTAGGCCTGTTACTTCAGTAAGCTACTACTTCATTAACTCAGGACAATTAATTGAATTGTAAAACTTGGCTGCATAAACTTAACCAAGGAAAAAAGCCTTCCATATACTGTACAGAGGGGTCAGGCACACATTCCAGCATTTTTTTTCCAAATTATTGAACCTTAAAGACATGACAGAACCCATTTCCTCTTGTAGACTTGACAGTTAAAACTTAAATTTCAGTTGCTATGTTTCATTAGATCACAATACTGCAATATTGAAATAGAAGTTCCTTGCTGACTATAATAAGCAAATCTGTTTGCCTCATTATCCTTTTTTTTTTCACCATGACATTGCTCACAATTTCATATAAAACTGATCAGCATCCTTAAAAGACACTAATGTCAAAGGATGTCTTCCCATTGTTCTTTAACAAGTAGGAAATAAACCGCCAGCATGGCTTTTAGTACAGGCCTCTTGAAATAAATGAGAATCATATGATTATCCTTTTGCAAAACCCTTCTTCATTCCAAATCTGGGTGGTACATTAAAATTTTATATTGAATTGTGCCCAAACACTCTAAAATAAAACGTTTTAAAGTTTAAAGAGGAATACGCAGGAGAAGATAAATACAATGTGCAGTCTTAAATAGGTCACTCGTTAAATGGAAGCAATTTTGTTCAAATTACAGAGAGAGAGAAATGTTCTTGTCAGAGGGACTGTATCTTTAGTCTCCGTTATATAATAAAAATCGTAGCTATACTGGAAAGCCAAAGAGAACACAGGCTGGGCTTCTACAATCCTATGGGGTTTCAGTACGTCAAAGTATCTGGACAGTTCAACTGAACTACATTACTCAAAATAATTCAGCAGAAAAGATTTTCTATGATTCCATGCACTTCTAGTAAAATCTACTACTTGAAAAAACTGACCAATATGTTGTTTAATGAATGCAGGATTCAGTCTCAAGCAATGTGACTTAAAAATGCTCCGTTTATACCTTCTCCTAAGGCTGCAGTCCAGTGCAGGACTGAAAAGCAAGTCCAATTAAATTGACCAGAAATTGGTTCTAAGTCACGCCAAATTAGACTGCAGAATTAATACTCTACGATTTCATCTAATCATAAATTTAAGCAATTTTATCTAATTAGATAGGTTGGACTGAGAGAAACTGACTGGCCCAAAGTCACCCAGCTGGCTTTCATGGCTAAGGCGGAACTTGAACTCACAGTCACCGATTTTCTAGCCTAGTGCCTTAACCCGCAGGTCTCCAACCTTTTCGGCACCAGGGACTGGTTCCGTGGAGAGAGGTCTGTCCACGGACCGGAGGGTGCGTGGTTTTGTGTGCTGCCTGCATCCCGCAAATGGGGCTTTGCTTGTTTGTGCAGACCGGTTGCTGGCCTGCCGCGGGGTTGGGGACCCCTGTCTTAACCACTAGACCAGTATTTTCCAAACTTGACAATTTTAAGGCATGTGGACTTCAACTCCCAGAATTCCACAGCCAGCAATGCTGGCTGTGGAATTCTGGGAGTTGAAGTCCACATGCCTTAAAATTGTCAAGTTTGGGAAACACTGCACTAGACCAAAGTGGCTCTCAATGTCAACACAAAGCACTCCATAGTCCTGCTATTCTTGTTGTATACCAATTAAGCATTGTGTTATTCACCCATATATAAATGACAGTTAATAGCATCAATTATATTTGTCAAGGAATTTTGTCATAAAGGAAGATCACATTTTTGATATACTACGTGAAGCCACACATCATAGTTCCAGTGCAACAATTCATCAACTCAAGCTGTATGCAGGTAGTCCTCAACTTACAACAGTTCATTTAGTGACTGTTCAAAGTTACAACTGCACTGAAAAAAAGGGGCTTGTGTCTATTTTTCACGCTTACAACCGTTGCAGCATCCCCAGGGTCATGTGATCAAAATTCAGACACTTGGCAACTGACTCATATTTATGATGGTCGCAGCATCCCGAGGTTACAGGATCCACTTTTGCCACTTTCTGACAAGCAAAGTCAATGGGGAAGCCAAATTCACTTAACAACCATGTTACTAACTTAATAACCTCAGTGATTCACGTAATAATTGTGGCAGGAAAGGTCGTAAAATGGGGCAAAACTCACTTACAAATGTCTCACCTAGCAACAGAAATTTTGGGCTCAGTTGTGGTTGTAAATTGAGAACTGCCTAGATATGACTAAAAGATTAAAGAGATAGCCAGAGAATGAAAATTATTTTTTAGGTAATATATACTATAGAGCAGATTCAGTCCACCAAATTATTAGGGAATCATTCAACACAGCAGTCTCCAAAAGATGAAAGAGTAGAGAGAAGTTCAGAACTGAAAATTTGTTACTGCTTTGAAAACTCACTGTAAATGTTTTTTATGTATCAATATTCCATTAAAAATTTCAGTTTCAATTGAAGTTTCTGAATTCACCTTTGCAGAAATGTCTCCAGAATATGTAAGTACTCATATTTATAAAAATCTAAGGATCAAATTAACTTACAATTCAATCTGGGTCAGTCCTAATGATAAATGATTCCAAACGTTTGGAACAATTAATATGGTAATACAGGGTGATACAAAGTAACCAAGCTAAACAAAGGAAAGAAAATAGATAAAGCCAATCAATTCTACAGTGCTAGTCACACAGTGAACAAATGGATGAAATTTTTCATCACACGTACAAATTATAAGTGGGATGCTCCTCCAGATCTGCTGACTGTGGGCTCAGTGGTTTAGAATCACAATTTCTGCTTGTAACAAGCAATCCATAAATAGTTCACATCATGCAGAATTCAAACCAATAAACCTTATAAAGAAAAAGTGCCAGCTCTGTATTATATATACCTATGAATAAAGTAATTAGGTCAAGTTTTGAGTTAGGCAAAGAGTAGGTGCTTTTTTTTTCCCCTTCCAAGTTTATTATCATTAGCCTACACATCTGCAGAGGTTTTCAGTAATACCCAGCCCTGAGATATACATCGGAGCTACCATTTTAATTTCTCACAGTGTACACATTTTAATTTCTACAACGATGCACACAGCAGAAGAACCTGACCACAGGTCCATGGAGTAATTCTCACGTGTCAAGGAACTGGACAATCAACAAACAAAAACAAAAGGTTTTCCCTGATTGCTGTCTCCAGGGATTTATTGATTTGTTTTACTGTGCCTTCAGTCTTGACAACCCGTTTCCCTGACAATGTTTTTAGAAGTGATTTGTGCCACCTTTTTCCTAGGCCTTAGAAAGAGACTGGCCTACAGTCATTCAGCTGGCCTTACTTCTAAGGCAGAGAACTCATGTTTCTGGTCTTCTGTTCCAGGACTTAAACCACTAGACCAGCTGGCTCTTACAGGAGGGTATAATATCACTGAATTTCTTTGTATCTGTATTCTTTGTACTCCATATGAATCGGCCAAGTTTAAGACTTTGGGGGGGGAGGGAATTACAGGTAGTCCTCAACGACCACAACTGAGCCCAACATTTATGTTGCTAAATGAGACATTTGTTAAGTGAGTTTTGCCCCATTTTACAACTTTTCTCTTCATACTTGTTAAGTGAATCACTGCAGTTCTTAAATTAGTAACACAGTTAAGGGAATCTGCTTTTCCCCATTGACTTTGCTTATCAGGTTGCAAAAGGGGAATCACACGACTACGGGACACTGTGACCGTCATAAATTTGAGTCAGTTATTGAGTCTCCGAAGATAAATCATGATCGTGGGGATGCTGCCATGGCCATAAGTGTGAAAAATGGTCATAAGTCACTTTTTTCAGTGCCGTTGTAACTTTGAACAGTCACTAAATGAACTGGGGTGACATGATAGCAGTATTCCAGTATTTGAGGGGCTGCTATCAAGAAGAGGGGGTCAAACTATTCTCCAAAGCACCAGAGGGCAGGACCAGAAACAATGGTTAGAAACTAATCAAGGAGAGAAGCAACCTGGAATTACGGAGAAACTTCTTGACAGTGAGGACAATCAACCAGTGGAACAGCTTGCTTCTAGAAATCATGGGCGCTCCATCACTGGAGATTTTTAAGAAGAGCCTAGACAGTCACTTGTCTAAGATAGTATAGGTCAGAGGTGGCAAACCTATGGCACGGGTGCCAGAGGCGGCACTCGGAGCCATCTCTGTGGGCACGCATGCCATTGCCCCAGCCCCGCCTCCCCCCACGGCCCCCTTCTCACCAGCAGCCCCCCTGGAGGAGAATCGCCCCAGGGCAACAGGGACAAGACTCTGCCCTTGCACCCCATAGCATGCAGATGATGCTGCAGGATGTGGGCAGAAGGCATGGCTGCCATGGTGCTGCAGGGCTGCCTGACGATCTGCTGCAGCAGGCCATGGAGACGGTGCAGGTGGGTGGGGCAGGGGATGGGTGGGGGCGGAGCAGGCAGGGTGGGAGGTGGAGCGAGGGCGGGGTAGTGGTTTTGGGGCACCTGATCTCTAAAAGGTTTGCCATCACTGGTATAGGTTCTCCTGTTTGAGCAGGGGGCTGAACAAAAGACCTCCAAGGTCCCATTCTATTCTATTCTATTCTATTCTATTCTATTCTATTCTATTCTATTCTATTCTATTCTATTCTATTCTATTCCTGTTCTTATTCCTATTCTATTCTATTCTATTCTGTTCTGTTCTGTTCTATTCTATTCCATATAAAGATTCTGTTCCATTCCATTCCATATAAAGATTCTATTCTATTCTATTCTATTCTATTCTATTCTATTCTATTCTATTCTATTCTATTCTATTCTATAGTTGAAGTTTTTATATGTCCTTGAACTGGCAGATAACTACATTCTCTGTAGCTATGCTTTGGGCTCTTAAATAATCAGTTAAAACAGGTGCTAATCTATTGATTTCTTTTTTTTTTTTTAGAGATTTATTTTTACGCTTTAATACTTTTGTACTTTTTTAATATATATTTTCACTGACAACTGCATTGGCTGTTCTCCAAAATAGCAAAGAGAAATGAAAAATATAAATAACAAACAAAAGTACAATTGCTACATTTTTAAAATGAATAAAGTTGTATTTTTAGCTTGTTTACTAAGAACTGCACTCAATTAGACATTGTGTAATAATATGGAGCAGGTTTTCAGTACTAATATACAATTAACTGGAATGAAGTTTAAATACGGCAGAATGAGGATTTTATTAATTATATCTAGCTGGAACAAATATCTTACCTTGATGAAGAGATTAGTAACAGGCATAGATAAACTCATCATAAATTTATAATATAAATTCTCTTCTTTGTTTTGCTCTCAATATGATATATAGCAGTGGAGACGAACCTATGGCATGGG
The DNA here is from genome assembly GCF_016545835.1 of Crotalus tigris. NCBI lineage: Eukaryota > Metazoa > Chordata > Lepidosauria > Squamata > Viperidae > Crotalus > Crotalus tigris. The sequence goes on along the minus strand of NW_024097536.1, from coordinate 80,693 downwards.
TGCCAGAGGCGGCACTCAGAGCCCTCTCTGTGGGCACGCACTCCGTCACCTCAGTGCTAGGCCTTCAGCTGGGTTTTATAAAACCTTTTCGCTTTAGGCTTCCACCACCGTATGCAAAAAAAAAAAAGGTTCAATCAATCAGTCAATTTCAACTTCTCGTGGGAAAAAAAAAGATCTTACAAAGTTGGAATTGATTGAACTTTTTAGTCCCACCCAATCTGCCGGTACCACCGCAGCCACGCCAACCCAATGGGCCACACCCACCCGGCACCCGACGATGAATAAGTGGGTTTTGGGTGGCAGTTTGGGCACTCGGTCTCTAAAAGGTTCGCCATCACTGATATATAGTGTTACATTTTAACTATCCTAGGTCAAAATTAACTTCAACTTTTGCTTGCATATCAACTTATCAAGTGCAAACTTAAGTTAATGCTAACCCTGATCAGCATAGCTAATACTGGAAAAGGTTCAGCCAGAGGGAGTGCCCAAAATCGTACATGTTGTCACCATTATGAAAAGCCTGTTCAATCATTTCAAATCATTCTCTTGAACCTCAACTTCCTTTTCAGTGATAATAAACTTCACACTGAATTGCAGCCATAAATCTCCCATTTTTTTAATGACTTTGAACTGCAATTACATAACATCCATGAATTGGCTTTACTAAACTCATTACATCAACGTTCATTGCTTAAAATGTACCTGTAACTTATTTTCTACACATAAAAAGTGCAAGAATTTTTCCACGTGAGGAAGCTAACTACCGTACCTGGAAATAAAGTAAATATAATAAGAACATAGTACATGTTTTGATTTTACTATATTCTCAGCCATATAAACTCGTTAATGCATATAAAAAAGTGCATGCATCAAAATGTTTGTATATGACTAGCTCTCTCTCTGTATATGGGTGGGTGTGTCTGCTTATGTGTGTGTGTATAACAATATAATCCATCTGAAGGAATGGATTGGTCTTCATGATGCCATAAAAACCTTTCACTTTACAGTACAATTAAAACACTGTTACACTGCTGATGTTTTTTTAATTGTGAGCCACCCAGTGTCACTTTGGCGATATGGGCGGTTATATAAATCAAATCAAATCAATCAATGCAATGCACACATGACCAAGACAGACACACCAAAGGCCAAAACTCAATCCAATAAAGAATATAAACTGATATCAATCAATTAATCAATGCACACATGATCAAGACAGAGACACCAAAAGCCAAAACTCAATCCAATAAAGAATATAAACTGATATCAATCAATCAATCAATGCACACATGACCAAGACAGACACACCAAAGGCCCAAACTCAATCCAATAAAGAATATAAACTGATATCAATCAATCAATCAATGCACACATGACCAAGACAGAGACACCAAAGGCCAAAACTCAATACAATAAAGAATATAAACTGATATCAATCAATCAAGCAATGCAATGCACACATGACCAAGACAGACACCAAAGGCCAGATCTCAATCCAATAAAGAATATAAACTGATATCAATCAATCAATCAATCAATGCAATGCACACATGACCAAGACAGACACACCAAAGGCAAAACCTCCATCCAATAAAGAACATAAACTGATATTAATCAATCAATCAATCAATGCAATGCACACATGACCAAGACAGACACACCAAAGGCCAAAACTCAATCCAATAAAGAATATAAACTGATATCAATCAATTAATCAATGCACACATGATCAAGACAGAGACACCAAAAGCCAAAACTCAATCCAATAAAGAATATAAACTGATATCAATCAATCAATCAATCAATGCAATGCACACATGACCAAGACAGACACACCAAAGGCCAAAACTCAATCCAATAAAGAATATAAACTGATATCAATCAATTAATCAATGCACACATGATCAAGACAGAGACACCAAAAGCCAAAACTCAATCCAATAAAGAATATAAACTGATATCAATCAATCAATCAATCAATGCATACATGACCTAGACAGACACACCAAAGGCCAGATCTCAATCCAATAAAGGAGAATATAAACTGATAGCAAACCACATTCCTTACTAGAATTGATATTACCTAGTTTGGGTAATGAAACATCTGCAAGAAAACCAGCAAGCTCAGAGAGCACCAAAGACCCCTCATTTCAACCCTGAGCTACAAATATTCTCCTTGATTGGTATCACATATGACAATCCAACGCTTCAGACAGCAGCAAATGGGATCTCAATCCATCACTGCAATAAGTGGATGAATGAATGCAATCAATCAATGTCCAAGGCAGACCCACCAAAGGCCAGGTCTCATTTGGGGTACCTGGGCTTCCTTTCCTCTGGCCCGGTTCACCCACCAGGATTGAAGCCACTTCCTGGGTTTCATTTAAGGCAAACTCTTTCTCTGGCTTTTAACTAGATAGATAGATAGATAGATAGATAGATAGATAGATAGATAGATAGATGGATGGATGGATGGATGGATGGATGGATGGATGGATGGATGGATGGATGGAGAGATATTTTCCCAGAGACATAAAATACAGGTATTCCTCAACTTACGACCGCAATGGAGCCCCAAATTTATGTTGCTAAGCGAGACATTTCTTAAGCAGGTTTTGCCCCATTTTGCGACCTTTCTTGCCCCAGTGGTTCAGTGAATCACTGCAGTTCTTAAGTTAGTCACAGGGTTGTTAAGTGAATCCGACTTTCCCCTTGACTTTGCTTGTCAAGTCGCAAAAGGGGATCACGTGACCCCGGGACGTTGCGACCGTCATAAATACGAGAGTTGCCAAGCCTCCCAATTTTTATCACCTGATCACGGGGATGCTGCAACGGTCGTTCAGCGTGAAACATGGTCCTGCGTCACTTTTGCCCGCGAGGTTATAACTTTGAACGGTCACTAAATGAACTGTTGTTAAGTCGAGGACTACCTGTACTGATAAAAAAAAAAATTGCTCCCTCGAGGTGAAACCAGGATAGCAGCTCAGTTCTCTGAAGGGGAAGAAAAAGGAGGGGGGAAGCCCACCCCCTCCGCCCTCCTCCATGAAGACGACTCTGTGACCCCAGCAATCGCAGCCAGACCCGGAAAAGCCCCCCCCCTCCCGCTGGGACTCTGCCAGGTAGAGTGCCCCTGCACTGGGAAGCTCTCCCAGCCTGGCCCAGGGGATCCAACCCAGCCGCGGCCTTGCCCGGGGGAAGGAGAGGTCAGAAGAACAGCGACACCCGCTTCCTCCACCCACGGAGCCCCCCTGCCCTCCTCACCCGGGCTCCTCGCCGATGCAGCTGCCCGCTCTGGGTCTGCCAGCAGCCGCGGCGGCGGCGGCGGCGTCTCCGCTTGGGGGGCCCCGTGGCGGCCGCTCCCGCCCAGCGGCATCCACAGCATGAGGGCGGCCGCAGGAAAGGCCTAGCAGCCGGAAAGCGAAGCGGCCCTGGAGTCCGGGAAGAGGTGCCGCCGCCGCCGCCAGGCTTCAGCTGAGGCGGTTTTCGGACTAGGCCGCATGGGCGCCGTCGCTAAGCAACCGCGCGGCCCCGCCCTCCCCGACGGGTTGCTGAGACTGTCCGGCCGGAGGAGGCCGGCCCCGCCCGCGCATGCGCACTGGGGAGCACGGTTCCACCGCTGCCCGCCAGCTGGAGTGGGTGGTCGGTAGATTGTGGGAACGCGTGTAGTGGCTACACGGGTCGTCGTGATGCTGGAGAAGCTGGCCTGATTTGGGGGGGGGGCGGGGAAGGTTAGCCTATGAGAGATCTTCTTGATAGTCGGAAAGTGATTTAGTTATTTCCATAGGATTGGTTTCCATTTTTCTTTTTAATGCTCATGATTTTAATGCTTATAATCTTGTAATGCTTTATTATAATTTTTTTTTTATCTTTGGTGATCTTTTTCCCTATGCGTCTTGTGAAATAGAGCAACAGAAAATAACCACGAAGTGCTAATAAAATCAAAAGAGAATGTACCGAATGGGGATGAAAGGAGTGATTGAAATGAAAAAAAGTAAAAATTTATCCATAAAGGAATTAATATAGAGCTATGTCGGTCCTTTCACCTATTTTTTTTTCCACTCTGGCCATAAAGACCATAGTTTTGTGATTGATTGATTTTTTAAATAAGATTGCCAGCCCTTTGGAGTGTTGACATAAACAAGATAGTGACTGGTGCATTTCTTTATATTGCAAAATCCATGTGCTTTTTTTGCAAGATGCAAAATCCATAGTTATGGCTTATAGAAACATCCTGATATTATTTCATCTTAGCCGACAATTTATTTAATACCAATGTGTATTTTATGTGCTGTATTTGTATACCATTAGATTGTAAATATGTAAACTTCCAATCCTATTTTTTATATGTTGCATTTTTAACTATTTCTTAGCCCAAACCACCTCACGATGTTTTGTCTCGGGGATAAAATTACAATAAACCCACCCAGAGCCACTTAGTTGAGTTTGTCAGTAATAGAAATCAAATAAATAAATACAATAACACTCTTGGTTTGAGCTGACTCTAAGTCACTGGGGGCTCTGTAATTAGCAACTGAATTTAGGTTTCCTCCTAGCTATTAATGTCAACTGTCCAGCTGGCAAATCCAGAAAAAGGAATTTGGGACATTATTTTACCAAGAGCATAAAACTTTACTGAATATACCACATTGGCCCAGAAGAAGCAAAACCAACTCCGGCTTTCCCACGCAAAAGCAAGCGTAGTTAATTCCTGTTTTTCCCTTTGGACCACCCACAATCCAAAACGTCCACCAATCTCTTCTGTTCATTTTGTTATGGGAAACAGTCAGCCCCTGGGACATCTGCTTGGTGTGTGTCCTTGAGATGACCGCAATGTCTCACAGATGGGTGCTTGAATACCATTCTCCCACCCCTACAGTCTGTTGGAAGAAAAGTCTTCATCCTGGTTCATCCAAGCTGGGAATAAACATGGCAACTGCTTTGGAAAGAAGATTGTAGTTTATTGGAGAGGAGAGCCAGATAGGAAGATGGTTCTGGCTGCAAGAGAAGTGAAAAAAGGACTGAGCACATGTAGGAAGTAGGTTTTTTATACCCTCTGGAGCCTTTTGTTTGGAGTTATTTCCTGTTCCTGTTTTGACGCTATTTCCTGTGTCATGCATTCTGACCTGAGTTTGGGTGTGTCCTTTGGCCTTTGTGAGTTAATCCTACCATGTCCTGTCCCAGGTGGGGTATGCAGATTTTAGGTCTTTGTCTTCCTAATCTCCTAGCTCCAGCTTTCCTGATGTTTTACATCTGCATTTATACAGAGCTGGTTTCTGCTTGGGGGAAGCAGACTTGGGGCTATTAAGAAAAACTGTGCATGCTTTTCTGTCTCTTTAAGATCCTTGGAGGAAATATATTTTCCTGCCCTTTTAATATTTCCTTCTCTGGGGGGCTGACTTCCCACAAGTCCATCCACCACCCTCCCTATTATTGCGAAGCTGCAAGCGAAGGAAAAGTGTAGGTGAAAGTCTTGACAATTGTATTTAATTATAGTAGTCCTCGACTTACGAATTCATCACTATGGCCATTCAAAGTTGCAACAGGTAACTTCCCCAAAGGTACATAACAAGCCAGTTCCAAAGTTCTGGCTGCTATCTCCCCTGCAGTCACAGCATCCTGGCGTCCCACAGTCACGTGACCGATTTATATTTCTATTGAAATTGGTACTTCCAGTTTTCAGCAAAACATTCCATCGCAAATAGTGGATTCGCTTAACAAATGCAGCGTTTGCATTATGACTGCTGCAAAAAAAAAAGTTATAAAATCAGGTCGGTCACCTAGATGACCTGCTTTACGACCATCACGGTTAGGTTTTATTACGGTCATAAGTCAAGGACTGTGTATTGATTACAGAGGCTAACCAAATGAAGGTTCAACACGTTCGCCTTTTTTTTTTTACATTTGTTTATTATTATAAATGCACAAATGTTCTGGAATACAAAATACACTGGAAATCCAATTTATAAACCAGGTCCACCTATGGATAAATGTGATAACCACCCCATTGAGGACTGAAATGCTGATAGAAATCACCAGAGTAAGGAGCCCCTAGGCTACGCGACAGAACCTAGCAATCAGCCATGCATCAAGATTAATGACCCATTTATTATCCCTTACATTTTTATGCAATAGAGTTATCTATTCAAATGTTTTATGTGACTGAAAATTGCCAGGGAAGCAGATTCAAATCAGATCGATCGAAAGCCACAAAGCATTCAAGGTTAATCATTGACTACTTTAAATTTGTTGTGTATGTCTTGTTGTATTTTACTAACGGCACGGATGGGACAGCTATTGAACAATGCAAAAAAGAAAAAAAAACCTGGGAAATAAATACTTACAGTGCTATTAGATGAGGCAAAGGAACAAAAATATGAAGAGAACAGAGAAAAGATTCCTATTAACTAGAAAAACGAGGTAGATTTATTGATTGGATGTAGACTGCTATGGAGAGTCAGTTTGGTATAATGTTTAAGGCACAGGGCTGGAAACCAGGAGGCTCGGAGTTTGGACTACTGCAACGCGCAAGTTGCAAACTACTGCAAGTTTGGACTACGTCTAGACTACTGCAACGCGCTCTACATGGGGCTACCCTTGAAAAGTATTCGGAGACTACAGTTGGTCCAGAATGCAGCCGCGCGAGTGATAGTGGGTGCTCCTCGGCACACCCACGATACACCTATCCTCCGTGAGCTGCACTGGTTGCCTATTTAAGGTGTTGGTTATTACCTTTAAAGCTCTATATGGCTCAGGGCCAGGCTATTTGCGAGACCGCCTACTACCTCATAGTTCCCTTCGTCCGGTTAGATCCCACAGGCTGGGCCTCCTTCAGGTCCCGTCGGCCAAGCAGTGCCATTTGGCGGGGCTGCGGAGGAGGGCTTTCTCTGTGATGGCGCCCACATCTTGGAATCAGCTCCCCCCAGAGATTAGGACCACTCCCACCCTGTTGGTTTTCCGCAAGCTGCTTAAGACCTGGCTTTTCCAGCAGGCCTGGGGTTTATAAAATCTGACCCCTGGATGAATGTTACTATATTGTTTGTTTTGTCATGTTATATGGTGTTTTTATTGTTAGCCACCCGGAGTCCTGCGAGAGTGGAGCGGTTTATAAATTTTAAAAATAAATAAATAAAAAATAAATAAATAGTCCTACCTTAGGCACAAAGCCAGCCTAGTGACCTTGAGCCAGTCATATTCTCTCAGCCTTAAGAAGGAGGCAATGGCAAACCACTTCTGAAAAACCTTGACAAGAAAAATGCAAAGATTTATCTGAGCCATTTCCAAGAATTCAACATGATTTAATGGAAGGAGGGGAAAAAAAACTATAGGAATATCATAGTAATGCCAATTTTTTTTGTACCTTGGCCTCCACTGGTTGCCCCTGAAACCATAAAATGAATCAGTTGTTTTATGATTCTTCTTCCATCTTCACGAGAATCAATTCTTTAATACTTTGCCTTGTTTTTTAATGCGTGTGTTTGAGTAGGTGAGGTAGAAACCACAAAGATTTTGCAAGTGTCACTGCACACATGACATTGTGCATCATTGCACTTGTGACAGGATGGGATTTGAGGCAGCACTTGCTTCCTCTGTGGCCAGAAATCCCCTGTTTACATTTTGCTGCGTTCCAGAAAAGTGCTATTATTTATGTCGCAAATTGTCGGTCTTTGGAAAAAACAACAGATCCTGATTAGGATCCTTACTGGAATTGAAGAATGAAAGTGGTTGGTGTTTAGATCCAGTTTAAAGAAGATTGGGCCAACAGCAGCTGATTCCCCTTCATCCATTCACCATTGAAAAGGAGAAATTAAGACCACAACATGGAGTGTTCTAATGAACCTTGTTCTCCATGATGGTTTGTTATCTTGGTCAAAGATACAGGGAGTCCTCGACTTCATTTAGTGACCGATTGAAGTTAAACATCACTGAAAACAGTGACACATGACCATTTTTCACATTTACAACCGAGGCAGCATCCCTGTGATCACGTGATCAAAATTCAGATGCTTGGCAACTGGCATGTACTTATGACAGTTGCAGCGTCCTGGGATCCTGGGATCCCCTTTTGCAACCTTCTGACAAGCAAAGTTAATGGGGAAGCCAGATTCACGTAACAACCACATTACTAACTTAACAACTGTGGTGATTCACTTAACAACTGTGACAAGAAAGGTCGTAAAACGGGGCAAAAATTCAACTGTCTCGCTTAGCAACTGAAATGTTGGACTCAGTTGTCGTAAATCGAGGTCCTGTCAGGAGGAAAACATATTGCTATTGCAGAAAGTGAACATAATTCATCTCCATCTGCCACTCATTCTGCCCGAGCTTTTTTCAGTTCTCCAAATCTGCCTCTTTCGCTCTGCCAAAGCCTTAGCAACTGGATTCTCAGTTCCTCTAAAAGCATCCCATTTATTTTCTCGAATTAAATCATCCCCGGAGAAAACACACCTACTCCAAACATACAGCTTTGAAACTGACTCAATTTCTGCTTAACCCACGACAGAAAATAGGGAACCTCACTGAGTTTAATAGCACCTTCCCTGTCATTCCGGAGACGGTTATTCGCACAGCATGAATCATTTGATGACACAGAAAGCTTTTCTCTGCCCATTCATCGGTGTCAAAAAAAAAAAAAAATCTGCAATGGTTTGGTCTGTCAACTTAATAACAATCTTTTTTTTAAATTTCATTTTCCAGAGATCTGACTACAGATAGTCTTGTCAACATCCAGCTCAAGAATCCAAATAAAACTCCGGGTTCGTTCTATTTCTGAAAATCTTCCTGTTTATTGGTTATATCGAAGCAAAACTAACTCTGAGGTTTCAACACCAATTCATGGACTTCAACAATAGTTTTCTCAGCCAAACCCCCAACATCTTAGGTAATCCATATCAACAAGTTCACTTTGTTATGGGAAATGGAAAGATGTATATTCCTTGCAGTCATCTGATCCTTAGCACTCTGAGGTTGGTGTAGATGACTGCAAAGAATATAAATCCTTCCATTTCCCACCAGTCAATTAGAAGTGAAGAAGCTTCTTGCATGAGAAGCAAAACGTTTTCAAAGAAAAAACAACAAGAAGAAAGTTCAGTTGCCTTTTGGGGGAGGGGGGAAAGGAAGCCTCTTTGGATCAATCTTGACAACTTTAAGATGTGTGAACTTCAACTCCCAGAATTCCCTCAGCCATTCATTAATTCTGGGATTTAAAGTCCTCATGTCTTAATGTTGCCAAGATGGAGAGATACTCTTTTGAGTTGCAAAAGCAGACGATGGTGAGGATGGCTGAAAAGATTATTGGCAGTTCCCTCCATCCCATCCAGGACATGGCACAGAAGCGTTGCTTGAGCAGGATCCATAAGATTATCTGGGACGCTACACATCCTCTTCACGCCCTGTTTTCCTTGTTACCTTCTGGGAGGAGGCTTCATGGTATCCGAAGCAGAACATCCAGATTCAGTCATAGATTTGTTCCACATAATATTAACCTTGTGAACTCTCAAGCTTCCTCCTTCCGTTATGTATTCAAAATGGACAGCAATTAATATTTATATGTTACTTATATGTAAGGTTGTAGGTCTATATATATGTTGTATAGAGTATGTTTAAATGTGTGTTATGTATGTGTACACTTTGAGAGCAAACAACTAAATTTCATTTTTAATGTGTGCCATTGTACCCACAGTAAAAAATGACAATAAAGGTTATCTATCTATCTATCTATCTATCTATCTATCTATCTATCTATCTATCTATCTATCTATCTACCTCTATATCTATCTGATATCTATCTATCTATCTATCTATCTATCTATCTATCTATCTATCTATCTATCTACCTATCATCTACCTCTATATCTATCTATCTATCTCGATATCTATCTATCTGTCTACTGCTATATGTATGTATGTATGTATGTACGTATCTATCTATCTATCATCTAGGTCTATACATATGTTGTATATAGTATATTTAAATGTGTGTTATGTATGTGTACACTTTGAGACCAAGCAACTAAATTTCATTTTTAATGTGTGCCATTGTGCCCACAGTAAAAAATGACAATAAAGATTATCTATCTATCTATCTATCTATCTATCTATCTATCTATCTATCTATCTATCTATCTATCTATCTATCTATCTATCTATCCTATTTTTCCCCTCTCTCCTTTGCCTCTAATAATGCTTGGGGGGGGGGGAAGCCTCTTCCTGTCCTGCACCAACCTGTCACCCTCACCTGCACAAATGCAAAATGAAACAGGACAGATCACCCCTGGAATACTGCATCCAATTTTGGTCACCATATTACAAAAAAGACGTTTAGACTTTGGAAAAAAAATGCAAAAAAGAGCAACTAAGATGATTAAAGGCCTGGAGACTAAAACATATGAAGAACGATTGCAGGATTTGGGTTTGGCCGTTCTAGAGAAAAAAAGGACTTGGGCGGACATGATAGCAGGATTCCAGTATTTGAGAGGCTGCCACAAAGAAGAGGGGGTCAAACTATTTTCCAAATCATTGGAAGGCAGGACAAGAAACAATGGATGGAAACTAATCAAGGAGAGAAGCAATCTGGAATTAAGGAGAAACTTCCTAACAAGGAGGACAATTCATCAGTGGAACAGCTTGCCACAAGAAGTTGTAGGTGGGTCTATATATGGGTCTATACGTACGTTGTATATAGAATGTTTAGGTGTGTCATGTATATGTTTCACTTTGAGAGCAGGCAACTAAATTTCATTTTTGATGTGTGCCCTTGTGCCCACAGTAAAAAAAAATGACAATAAAGGTTATCTTATCATATCTTATCTTATATCTTATCTTATCTTCACCGCTGGAGCTTTTTAAGAAGAGACTGGACAGCCTCTTCTCTGAAATGGTACGGGGGGGGGTCTCCTGCTTGAGCAAAGGGCTGGACTAGAAGACCTCCAGGGTCCCTTCCAGCTCTATTCTGATTCTGATTCGGATGCCAAAAAAAAGAAAGGAATAGTTGCCGGAAGACAGCTGGCAGGAGCCGCGCGCGCTTTGCATGGCGGGACACGTAGTCCCGACTGCCCGCGGGAGCCTGGCCGGCTACAGCGGCTGGAACTGCAAGTCCCGAGAGGTTTTGCTCTCCGCGGCTGCCGTCCGCGCCCAGGAGCCCCGCGCGGGCGGCGCATCGGGCTCTATTGTCTGGGCATCTCCCTCCGTCCTGCCTCCCTTTCCCCCCGCTGGGCTTTTGCATCTTAGGCGCGGGTGGGGGGCGGGTGGGGGGGCAGCAGGGCTGGCCTTGCGAGCGCAGCAGCATGGCTGAGGAGCAGGAGATCATGTGCAAGCTGGAAAGCATCAAAGAGATCAGGTAAGCGGGGGGGGGATGCAGGGAGGGGGCTAGGTAAGGATGCATCGCTCCGCCACTTTCCTTGGGGGCCGTTTTCGCGGGGGGGGGGCGCAGGGGTTACGCAAAAGAAAGGACCCCCGGATCGCGGAAGGGGAAAATTCTTCCATCCATCCAAGGGTCTCTTCCTTCGTCCATTCCCAGGAATACGCCTGGATTTCCCATCCCCAGCGTTTTTGGTTTTTTTTTTTTTGCACAAAACACCCTCGGTTGCAAAATTCTCCTTTCTTGGAAGAATTTGGGTTTGGTGGGGGGAGAGGGGGGAGGACTCGCAACCCGTTGAGCGAACTGCCCCGGCTGGGTTTCACACGATCATAGGGTTCGGAAGGGACCTTGAAGATCTTCCAGAGACACGGAGCTAACATGGTCCAAGCTAAGCCAGGGGGGCTGGGTCCCAGAGGTGCTTTAATAATAATAATAGTAGTAGTAGTAGTAGTAGTAGTAGTAGTAGTAGTAGTAGTAGTAGTAGTAGTAGTAGTAGTAGTAGTAGTAGTAGTAGTTGGAAGGGACCTTGGAGGTCCAAGGTCCAACCCCCTGCTCAGGCAGGAAACCCTACACTAGGGGTAGTCAACCTTGGCTCTTTTATGACTCGTGGACTTCAATTCCCAGAATTCCTAAGCTGGCTCAGGAATTCTGGGAGTTGAAGTCCACGAGTCATAAAAGAGCCAAGGTTGACTACCCTTGCCCTACACCATTTCGGACAGATGGCTGTCCAGTCTCTTCTTAAAAACTTCCAGTGTTGGAGCATTCACCACTTCTGGAGGCAGGTTGTTCCATTGTTTAATTGAAGCTTCTTCAACTCTGACTAGAGGGTGGGGAGTGGAAGGATGGATGCTCCTTGCAGACAAAACTGGCCATTTGCACTCTTTTAGTGCGTATAGTCAAGGCCGTGGTTTGCCCAATTGCAATGTAGGGCTGTGAAAGTTGGACCATAAGAAAGGCTGAGCGCCAGAAAATTGAGACCTTTGAACTTTGGTGCTGGAGAAGACTCAGTCCTGCGAGTCCCCTGGACTGCAAGGCGATCAGACCGGTCAGTCCTAGAGGAGATCAACCCCGACTGCTCTTTAGAAGGCCAGATCAAATATTTTGGCCACCTAATGAGAAGGAAGGACTCACTGGAGAAGAGCCTGATGCCGGGGAAGATGGAGGGCAATAGAAGAAGGGGACGACAGAGAAAGAGGTGGCTGGATGGAGTCCCTGAAGCAGGAGGTGTGAGCTTCAATGGACTCCAGAAGATGGTAGAGGACAGGAAGGCCTGGAGGAACGTTGTCCATGGGGTCGCGATGGGTCGGACATGACTTCACAATTAACAACAACAACAAAGAGAGTCCCTGAGGCCACTTGGAGATTTACCTGTGTCCTCAGGGTCACCTGAGTGGTGCAAAGGACTCGGATAAACCTCCAAGCGGCCTCAACGACTCTCAGAAAGAGTGCTAAGGATCAGATGACTGCAAGGAATATCAATCCTTCCATTCTCCACCATTCGGTCAGAATGGAAGAAGCTTCTTGGATGAGAAGCGAAAAGTCTTCAGGCAAAACAAGAAAGTCCAGTTGCCTTTGGAAAGAAAGCAACTTTGGGACAACCAGAACCTGGATGACTTGAGAATCTCCATAGACGTGTATGTGTGTGTGTATGGAGCAGGGAAGGTACAGAGCTTAACAGTCCCGGCAAAGAGCTGCTGGCGAGAACAGTCAGGGAACAGATCCGCTCCAAAATTGTGGAAGAACACAGTGGCATTGTGGAAGGAGACTTCAGGTCATTAGAAGCTTGATAAGGAAGTTGCAAAGGTAGTCCTCGGCTTATGACTACAATGGAGCCCCAAAGCTGTCTTGCTAAGTGAGACATTTGTTAAGTGAATTTTGCCTCATTTTACGACCTTTCTTGCCATAGTGCTTAATTGAATCACTGCAGTTGTCAAATTAGTTATTAAGCAAATCTGGCTTCTCCGTTCGCTTTGCTGGTCAGAAGGCAAAAAGGGATCACATGAGCCCCCCCCCCCCAGGACACTGCAACCGTCATAAATATGAGTCAGTTGCTAAGCCTTCAAATTTTGATTCCGTAACCATGGAGATGCTGCAACAGTCGTAAGTGTGAAAAACGGTCATAAGTCTCTTTTTCAGTACTGTTGTAACTTGGAACCTTTGATGAGATAGTCCTCAACTTACAACAGTTTGTTTAGTGATCACTCAAAGTTACGACGACGCCGGAAAAAGTGACTCATGACCATTTTTCACACTTAGCGACCATCACAGTATCCCCATGATCATGTGATCAGAATTCAGGCACTTGGCAACTGACTCACATTTATGACGGTCGCAGTGTCCTGGGATCACGTGATCCCCTTTGGCGACCTTCTGACAAGCAAAGTCAATGTTAAGATTCACTTAACAGCCGTGTGACTAACTTCACAGCTGCAGTGATTCACTTAACAACTGTGGCAGAAAAGGTCGTAAAATGGGGCAAAACTCACTTAACAACTGTCTCACTTAGCAACGTAAATTTGGGGCTCAACTGTGGTCGTAAGTCGAGAACTGCCTGTAGTAGATCAGGAAGCTGTCTGACGCTCTGTAATGCAACCGAAAAGTTCTTTTAAATTGAACTTGTTGGGATTCAAAAAGATTTAAGAGGAAATCCAGGCAGGGATTTTGAGATGATGGGATTCTACTTCAGAATGTCGACTTCCAGACTAAGCTCTGAGGCACCCTTTGGCTTTAATTCTGAATCCACACATCATATTAAGTCAAGACATGCCGTGTGGCAGAATCCGCATATTCCGCCAAATTATAAACCGTGTTTTTTTCCCAACGGCGGTAGAGTTCACACCACCTTGTAAGCCAAAAGCCAAGCAAATTAAATGAATAACTTAGTATGATCTGTGTAGTGGGGGTCACACCTTGCTCTAAACCAGGGGTGTCAAACTGCCGGCCCACGGGCCGGATGCGTCACGCTGAAGCAGCGCCCACCCCATTGCCGGCAATGGCAAAACTGTCCCGATACATCGTGTCACATTGCAAGTTTGACATGTCTGCTCTAAACCATGGATGGTTTAACCATAGCTTAATGGACAAACCTCATTTGTGCTGCTTTTGCACAAAATCTAAGCTGCAAAATGCCAGCAATCATGAGTTGAACAGGATGTGGCCAAAACAGTCAACAGGTTGTCCCAAAAGTGTTTGTTTCAAGAGGCAACTGGGCCTCCTTATTTTTCTTCGAAGATGTTTCGCTTCTCATCCGAGAAGCTTCTTCAGCTCCGACTGAATGGTGAGGAATGGAAGGATTTATACTCCTTGCAGACAGCTGGTCGTTTGCTTTCTTTTATTCTCTTCCATTCCCCACCATCCAGCCAGAGCTGAAGAAGCTTCTCGGATGAGAAGCGAAACATCTTCAAAGAAAAACAAGAAAATCCAACTGCGTCCTGAAAAAACACCTTTGGGACAACGTGGATGACTGAGAATCTCCATAGACAGTCAACGGGGTAGGTTGCAAATAAGTAGAGCTTTCGTCCATCGTCGCAACGTCCATCTTGACGTCACAACCGCACCCTGCAGACCCCTTGGTTTGGGAGCTAATCTTCCCTTTCTCTCTCATTGCCAGACTCTCCTGTCTGCAGTGAGGAAGGCTCAAATGCCTCCTGGTGACCCAGCTTCTCTGTCTTCTCCATTCCTCCCCACCTCCCCCGTCCCCAGAAATAAAACACTGCAGATGGAAAAGATCAAAGCTCGCTTGAAGGCAGAATTTGAGGCTCTGGAATCCGAGGAGAGGCATCTGAAGGAATACAAACAGGAGATGGATCTCTTGCTGCAGGAAAAGATGGCGCACGTGGAGGAACTGAGACTCATCCATGCCGACATTAATGTTGTAAGTGGAGGGGACAGAGAGAGATTCCCGTTGCAACTTTCTGGCTGCTGATGCAGTCAGGAGGAATCTCCATTATCTTAATCAATGGGCAAAGGGAGAAAGACTTGAGGATCTAAAAGAGGGGTAGGCCACCTTGGCTCTTTGATGACGCGTGGACTTCAACTCCCAGAATTCCCGAGCCAGCCATGCTGAGGGGACAGGGAGAGGTTTCCAAGCTGAGCCATGCTGGCTCAGGAATTCTGGGAGTTGAAGTCCACGAGTCATAAAAAAGCCAAGGTTGCCTATCCCTGCCCTAGGCCGCTTTATGACTCGTGGACTTCAACTCCCAGAATTCCTGAGCCAGCCATGCTGAGGGGAAAGGGAGAGGTTTCCAAGCTGAGCCATGCTGGCTGAGGGATTCTGGGAATTGAAGTCCACACATCTTCAAGCTGCCAAAACTGAGAAACAGTGGCCTAGGCCCTAGACCAGGGGTAGGCAACCTTGGCTCTTTTATGACGTGTGGACTTCAACTCCCAGAATTCCTGAGCCAGCCATGCTGAGGGGAAAGGGAGAGGTTTCCGAGCTGAGCCATGCCGCTCAGGAATTCTGGGAGTTGAAGTCCACGAGTCATAAAAGAGCCAAGGTTGCGTACCTCTGACCTAAAGTCTTGTCTTCCAAAATGGTTACTATTAATTTTTATACAGGTGGTCCTTGATTTACGACCACAATTTAGCCCCAAATTTCTGGTGTTAAGCGGTGACAGATGTTAAGTGAATTTTGTCCCATTTTATGACCTTTCTTGCCTCAATTCTTAGGTGAATCACTGCAGTTAATAAATTTAATAATATGGTTTAAATGCATCCGGCTTCCCCGTTAGCTTTGGTCACAAAGGGGGATCATATGACCTCAGGACACTGCAGCCGTCATAAATATGAACCAGTTGCCAAGCGTCTGAATTTTGACCAGTGGCAATAGTAATAGCACTTAAGACTTATATACCGCTTCATGGTGCTTTACAGCCCTCTCTAAGCGGTTTACAGAGTCAACCTATGGCCCCCAACAATCTGGGTCCCTGTTTTATCCACCTTGGAAGGAGGGAAGGCTGAGTCAACCTTGAGCCAGTGAGAATCGAACCCCTGGCTGTGGGCAGAGTTAGCTTGCAATACTGTATTCTAACCACTGTACCACCACAGCTCTTTGATCACGTAACTGTGGGGATGCTGCAACAGTTGTATCTGTGAAACACAGTCCTAAGTTAATTTTTTCAGTGCCATTGTAACTTTGAATGGTCACTAAATGAACTGCTGTAAGTTGAGGATTACCTTTATCCTCCAGGTGACCCGGCTGTGTTTTCCAGAGTTTCCTGCCAACTTACTGAGGCTGGCTGAAAACTCTGGAGGCTGCAGGTCTAACGCACACCAAGCTGTGTGTTTTTCAGCCACATCCTTCTTTTTCTGTGTTCTGTGCCCAATAAGATACATCCTCTTCCTTGTTTTTCTGCTGTCTCTGGAATATTTTACCTGAGAAGAGAAAGTCTAGCCTTAGACCAGTGGTTCTCAACCTGTGGGTTGGGACCCCATTTGGGGTCGAACGACCATTTCACGGGGGTCGCCAAACAAGGCTGTCCACCATTTTCCCCCCTTTTCTTTGGCCACGCCTCTGGCACCCGGTGATGTATAAGTGGTTAGGGGTCACAACATGGGGAACTGTATTATGGGGTCGCGGCATTAGAAAGGTTGAGAACCATTGCAATCACCACCTGGCTATTTATTCAGCCTTCAGTGACCTCAGGTGGGAGAATTGGGACCAGCCATTAAGACAGTGGTTCTCAATCTTTTTATACTGACAATGCGCGGCGTGGCGCGCATGCGCGGCACCGCCCCCACACGCAGCACACATGCACGGCGGTGCCCCATACGCGGCGCGCATGCGTGGGGGCAGCCCCCATGCACGGGGTGCATGCGCGGGCTGCCCCATGCGCGGTGCGCATGTGTGTGCCGCCCCATTCGTCGCCCCATACGTGCCGCACATGCACGCCGCACATGCGTGCCGCACCGCACATGTGCGGTGCCGCCAGCTGAGGAAAAAAATGGCGGATCGCGTTGTTTGGCGACCCCCGTGAAATGGTCGTTCGACCCCAAATGGGGTCGCGACCCACAGGTTGAGAACCGCTGCATTAAGATGTGAGGAGGAGAGATCTGGATCTGGATCTCCTGCTTCTCTTCCAGATGGAGAACACAATCAAACAGTCCGAGAATGACCTGAACAAGCTCCTGGAGTCGACACGCCGCCTCCATGAGGAATACAAGCCTCTCAAGGAACATGTGGATGCTCTCAGGATGACCCTGGGCTTGCAGAGGTTGCCCGATTTGTGTGAAGAGGAAGAAAAACTTTCTCTTGAGTAAGTTGAGAAGCTGCAAAGCCCACCACTTCTGGGTCTGGTCGAAGAAAGGAGGGGAAAGGGAAGAGGTCCGTGGATGCATGAAAGCGTATATTGGGAGTAGCGATAAAGGAGAATATTTGTAGCTCGGGGTGGAAATGAGGGGTCCTTGGGGCTGTCTGAGCTGGGTGGTTTTCTTGCAGATGTTTCATTATCAAAGTAGGTAAAATCAATGATGGATTGTCTGGCACACTGATGATATTACCTAGTTTGGTGATGAAACATCTGCAAGAAAACTATCAAGCTCAGACAGCACCAAGAACCCCAGTTTCCTCCTTCTCTTCCTCCTCCTCTTCCTCCTCCTCCTCCTCCCTCCCCAAATCTTATTCCCTTCTTGCACTGAAGGGAATTTTGTAATGAAACATCTGCAAGAAAACTATCAAGCTCAGACAGCACCAAGAACCCCAGTTTCCTCCTCCTCCTCCTCCTCCTCCTCCTCCTCCTCCTCTTCCTCTTCCTCCTCCTCCTCCTCGTCAACAGTTGGATAATGAAATATCTGCAAGAAAACAACCAGGCTCAGAGAGCACCAAGGACCCCTCATTTCAACCCTGACCTACGAATATTCTCCTTTGTTGAGACCAAAAAACGGATCTAGCTGTTCTGGGTGATCCACTTCTGTAACTATATCCCACCCACTCCCCCAACCCCCCCCCCCAATCATTGCTCTATATTTCACAAACCAGGATGCTCCAGGGAGAAAACTAGAATATCCTGGAGATAGCATATGTCATTTGCTCTACAGAAATAAAAGGGAAATGAAAGAACTGGTCAGTTTCTGAATCTTTCAGCCCTGATAGTTGTTTTTTTTTTTGGCTTTGTGGTTTGCCTAGTTACTTCGAAAAGCAGAAAGCCGAATGGCAGACGGAGCCACAGGAACCTCCAATCCCAGAATCCTTGGCTGCAGCGGCAGCAGCTGCGCAACAGCTGCAGGTGGCCCGGAAACAGGACACAAGGCAGACAGCCACTTTCAGACAACAGCCACCTCCTATGAAGGTAAGTAGGCACAATTTCAGTAGTTAAAATTTTTTTTGTCTGTAGATCGCTGTTTTTCAACCTTGGCCACTTGAGGATGTATGGACTTCAATTCCCAGAATTCTCTAGCCAGCGTGGCTGGCTGGGGAATTCTGGGGGTTGAAGTCCACACTTCTTCGAGTAGCCCAGGTTGAAGAACACTAGTATAGTTGGTTCCATTATAAAACTAGACACCGTGGGATGTTTCCTGTTTCCCATGTGGCCCCAAATCTGAGAGTGCAACCAGCAATTTCAACCACAGAAACCTTTTATTCACCTTGAACTTCAGGTTCTTAGACTTGGTCCCAAACTGTGGAGCAAAAGTGAGTTTCTCCCGCTTGGATCATGAACATTTTGTGGGTTTTTTTTTTCCTGTTCTGTTCTGTGACGTTGGATTTTTCATATTTTTACTAACATATCTGAATTCTGGAACCGTGATGTAGGAAAATTTTTCATAGACAGATTGTGGGGAGAAGAAGTCCAAGGGAGGGAGGGGAGGGAGCCATGTATGATCAAAAGACTGAAGGCATTGCCAGTTGCCAGCTTATCTTAGAAACAGCAACTCAGCCCAGCTGGTGAACAACCTGGGAAGAAATAGTCCAGATCGTTCAAAGAAATTCTACTGAAACGTGCTATAAACAGGGCTAGGAAATTTCCATGATTCTGTCTTTACTCAGAGACTATCAATAAAGAATATCTGTCTGAACCCAAACAGTTATGCTCCTATGCCTGGAGGAAACCTCAGCCACGCTAGCACTGATGATGTTACCTAGCTGGGTAATAAAATGTCTGCCACCAATCAATCAGACTCAGAGCACCAAAGACTACACAGCTAAAGTTCCCTAATCAACTAGTTCCCTAACTAGGTAATTCTTTAATTAAGTACTACCCTAATCAAGGAACTATCAAGGAGAAAATCACACCCGCACCAATATGGGCAGGGCAAGCTATTGTATATAAAAGCAAACCCCACCCTCGCCAGTGCTGATGATGTTACCTGCTTGGGTAATGAAATGTCTACAACCAAACAAGCTTAGAGAGCATCAAGGTCTCTACAATAATGGTTTAGTCCAGGGGTAGGCAACCTTGGCTCTTTTAGGACTCGTGGACTCCAACTCCCAGAATTCCTGAGCCAGCATGGCTCAGCTTGGAAACCTCTCCCTTTCCCCTCAGCATGGCTGGCTCAGGAATACTGGGAGTTGAAGTCCACGAGTCATAAAAGAGCCAAGATTGCCTACCCCTGTCCTAGGTCCTCCTGTTCTAAGCGGTGAGCCTCCTAGACAGGGATAGGCAACCTTGACTCTTTTATGACTCGTGGACTTCAACTCCCAGAATTCCTCAGCCAACATGGCTCAGCTTGGAAACCTCTCCCTTTCCCCTCAGCATGGCTGGCTCAGGAATACTGGGTGTTGAAGTCCACGAGTCATAAAAGAGCCAAGGTTGCCTACCCCTGGTTTAGTCTGTAAGTTCTGGTTAACCAAACCATGACCCGGTGCTTTGTATGAGCCCAATCTGGGTCAGTCTTCCCAAGCTGAGCATCTTTGCCATCCCACTGACGGGGGGTCTCTAAACTCAGCAACTTTTAAGGCTTGTGAACTTCAAGTCCTAGAATTCTGGTCCACAAGTCTTCAAGTTGCCGAGTTTGGAGATACCTGTTCTAGGAATTCTGGTTCCTACAGCCCTGTTGGGGAAGGCCAATCCAAGCAAAGAGGGCCACGGTCTCTCCTTCCCACTCCTAACAGATCAACTTTGTTCTTCTTTCCAGGCGTGCCTCTCCTGCCACCAACAGATCCACCGGAACGCCCCCATCTGTCCTCTCTGCAAAGCCAAAAGCCGGTCTCGTAATCCGAAGAAGCCCAAGAGGAAGCAAGACGAATGAAAACACCGCAGAACCGTCTTGCCCAGCCGCTCCACCTCCCCCATCCCAAAACCGGAAGACCTTTTCCTCCTTTTGTGGTAGATCCGTCCAGATGACCCACATTTGTTGGCGTGTGAAACCTGAGTGTGACTTAAGCTTTTGTTCTATTTAATGTGTTAGTGCCGTCGGTTGAGTGACGCTGGTTTTCAGCCAATCTGGGAAGAGGCTGATTTTGGCGGAGACATGAAGACTGTGCTACCTTTGGACACCGCACACCCGCAGAGGCTACGCCACGCTGACGGCAAAGGGCATTTTGTGCAAAGAACACAACGGGTGGCTTGTCTCCTCTTTAATAGCTCGTGCTTCCTTAGCAGATGGACCTCAAGCTCCCTTTTTATTCAACTGATCAAAGGCTCATTGTTCTCATGACCTGTTTATTTTTTTAAATCAGGACAGTATTTTTGTACCAAGACTCTACTTTTCCATTCAGTCCCCAGTACTCCAGAGTCTTTTCATACAGATGTCAGGATGTGTAATGTTTATTTGGTTTTGTGCTTAGGCATAACTAGAGGGGCGCGATAGCTCAACGGTTAAAGAAGCTGAGCTTTTCAGCTGCAAAAGTGACAGCCCGGGTTGGAGACCCCAGCTCCTTACGATGGGGTGAGCTCCCGTTCCTTGCTCCAGCTCCTGCCCATCTAGAAGTTTGAAAGCATGAAAATGCAAGTAGATAAATAGGTACCACTTCCCTGGGAAGGTAACAGCATTCTGTGCACCTCAGCATATAGTCACGCCGGCCCCATGACCACAAACGTGTCCTCGGACAACATTGGCTTCCTCGGGTAAGAAATGGAGACAAGCACCGCCCCTTAGAGTCGGACAGGGGGAAACAGAAGAACAGAATTACTGCAGAACTATGGACCACCAACTAAGTGTTGGCTTGCCTCCTCTTTAAGTTCCATGCTTTAACGTTTACATCAGTGACTTGCCTGAAGCTGTTTCTCGGAAATTTATTTACGTCGATGATGTCAATCACACAGCCCAAAGAACCAACTTCAGGGATGCAGATCCTTTCACGAGATCTCCAGAAGATGGATCCCTGCTTAAAAAAATGGTACCTCAACCAGGGTCTAGGATGGGTGGGCAACGTTGGCTCTTTTATGATTCGTGGACTTCAACTCCCACAATTCCTGAGTCAGCATGGCCGGTTCAGGAATTCTGGGAGTTGAAGTCCATGAGTCATAAAAGAGGCAAGGTTGCCCACCCCTGGTCTAAGACAACTCACCACGGCCAACTCACTGCGGGACGAAAGTTACACTAATATCAAAGAAATGTTGAAATAGAATCGTTAAAGAAAGGATGCCAAAGGAATAACAGAATCACATAATTGGGAGGAATCCTGGAGGCCTTCTAGCCCAACCCCCACTCAGGCAGGAAACCGTACACCATTTCAGACAAATGGTTGTCTAATCTCTTCTTAAAAGTGGAGGTCTTTCATAACCCACCGAGGGACAAAATGAAATGGGAACGACAAGAAATAAAATATTTCATAAATTATTCTAAATAATGACATTGAGTTGTCCCGCAACGAGTTTCCCACAGTGGCGAGTTGTGCTAGTGACCTGGTTGGGGCGCCATTTTTTGAAGCAGTCATCCCGCTCCAACAAGCCTCACAAAAAACAAGCAGCCACATTCCACCTCAGCAACAGCTATGCAAACTCCCAGCCTTCAGTGAAGTTACGGAACCGTATTTTACAAGGTAATAACTTTTCCGAAGTCCCTGGCCAAATCACTAACTTCCGGCAACACCTGGAAAAAAACAGCTGCAAAATTGGGAAAGCCACAAAAATTACCCAGCAGACTGGCTGGAACATCCCAGGATGCTGATGTTAACCCCCTACGAATAACAGCCTTGGCTTTGGTTTACTCCACAGCTGAGTATTGTGCCGGTGTGTAGCTTAACAGCGTCCACACCCAAATGGTTGACATTTCGACTTTGCCAGACAAGGGGTATCGTCCCTGCCACGTCGCATCCCACTCCTACGCGCTGGTTACCAGTACTTAACAATATCACAGTACTCCATATTAGAAAACAACAAGCTCTTATTCAGCTACAGTCCAAGATGCGGAACAGTGAGGCCCTTCCTACTCAGAAGGACAGTGCGCGGCTCGCCACAAGAGGCCAGCATGGAAAACAGTTACAGGCAGTCCTCGACTTAACGATTGTTCATTTAGCAACCGTCCGAAGTTACAACAGCAGTGAAAAAATGGATTCGTGGCCAGTTTTCACCTTTACGGCCATTGGACCATATCCCCATGGTCACGTGATTTACATTTGGATGCTTGACAGTTGACTCACATTTATGACGGTCGCAGTGTCCCGGGGTTACGTCATGCCCTTTTGCAACCCAACAAGCAAAGTCAATGAAACCAGGTTACTAATTTAACTGCATTGATTCGCTTAACAAATGTGGCAAGACAAATTGTAAAATGGGGCAAAACTCACTTAACAAATGTCTCACTTAACCACATAAATTTGGGACTCAATTGTGGTCATAATTCCAGGACTACCTGTATTTATCCAGTTTAACCCCAAGAATGCCCGGAGTCCTTCCTGGATCCCTGCCATTAATGATCACTCTCCCAAATCACCTGGTTTTGACCTACTTCGCTCTGTGTGGAGGAAATTGAACAGAATTAGGTGTGATACTGGAAGAAGTGTCCCTGCCCTCCTATTGATGGGGATGGAAAGATTCCGCTTGTTGCGATTGTGGTGCTCATATGCAAATTATTAAACATATTGCACAAGATTGCCCACGATAATGTGCGTTCTCTGGTTCCCTAGAAGACCTGCAAGAAGCAACACCAGAGGTGGATAGCTGAATTGGACATCCAGTTAGTAGGTCCCTGCCGTACCCCATAGAAGTTTTGTACATAACTATGTGAATTGTGCGTATATGTTTACTTCTGTCATGTTCTCATCATACACTAAATAAATAATAGTCTGAAAAAGTGTATTCTCTTTCATACTGAAGGAACTCCATGTGCATAAAAAGTAAGCCATGATCCTCTAGAGCAGGGGGTCTTCAGACTCGGCCCTTTTATGACTCATGGACTTCAATTCCCAGAATTCTGGGAGTTGAAGTCCATGAATCATAAAAGGGCCAAGTTTGAAGACCCCCTGCTCTAGAGCAGAGGGGGGGGGATGTCTCCAACCTTGGCAACTTTAAGACTTGTGGATTTCCACTTCCAGAATTCCTCAGTCTTCAGGTTGCCAAGATTGGAGGCCCATGGTCTAGACTTGGAAGGTTTGATTCCAACGCATCCTTAAACGTCATCAAAATAATTGAATTAAATCTGTTGCTTTTAATATCATGTTACTATAACAGTAAGGGATAGAGAGGAGGGTGAGAAAGGAATGGATGAGAACAACTCAGTTGTCTGCTTATTTTACAAATGGCAACTGCCCAAGTGAAGTGAAACCAGGCAGCAGAATTTCAGGTGAGTTAAAGAGATCCCACCTTAATTATCTCACTCAAGGCTGGATAAAAGGTTCCAAGACTGAGTATGTATCCCAAGACTAGCATTAAATATCTTACTGTAATCCAGTGTTTCTCAACCTTGACAATTTTAAGGCACGTGGACTTCAACTCCCAGAATTCCACAGCCAGCAATGCTGACTGTGGAATTCTGAGAGTTGAAGTCCACATGGCTTAAAATTGTCAAGGTTGAGAAACACTGCTGTAATCTGTACTTCTTACTTAACAGAATAACAGAGTTGGAAGGGACCTTAGTCCAAGCTTGAGCAGGAGATCCTATATCATTTCAGAGAAATAGTTGTCCAATCTCTTTCTAAAAAAACCTCCTTGAGGCAGGCTGTTCCACTGGTTAATAATTTTCACTGTCAGGAAATTTCTTCATTGTTAAATCTCTCTCTGATTAGTTTCAATCCATTGCTTTTTGTCCTGCCTTCAGGTGCTTTGGAGAATAGTTTGATCCCCCACCCTTTTTGTGGAAGCCCCCCCAGCTATTGAAATGCTATCGTGTCACCCCTAGTCCTTCTCTTCATTAAACTAGACATGTCCAGTCCCTACAACCATTCTTCATATGTGTCAGCCTCCAGTCCCCTAATCATGTTTGTTGTTCTTATTAAAATAAAATAGAGCTGGAAGGGACCTTGGAGGTCTTCTAGTCCAGCCCCCTGCCCAAGCACTTATACCATCTCAGATAGGTGATTGTCTAGTTTCTCAGGTGATTGTCTAGTGCAGGGGTAGGCAACCTTGGCTCTTTCCTGCTGGCTCAGGAATTCTGGGAGTTGAAGTCCACGAGTCATAAAAGAGCCAAGGTTGCCTACCCCTGGTCTAGTGTCTCTGCACTCTTTCTAGAACAGTGGTTCTCAACCTGTGGGTCGGGACCCCATTTGGGGTCGAACGACCATTTCACGGGGGTCGCCAAACAAGGCTGTCCGCCATTTTTTCCCCTTTTCTTTGGCCACGCCACTGGCACCCGGTGATGTATAAGTGGTTGGGGGTCACCACAACATGAGGAACTGTATTATGGGGTCACGGCATTAGAAAGGTTGAGAACCACTGTTCTAGAATCTCAACATCTGCTGTGTGGACCAAAACTGGATGCAGTATTGTGCAGGGTGGTCTC
Source organism: Crotalus tigris (assembly GCF_016545835.1). Lineage (NCBI taxonomy): Eukaryota > Metazoa > Chordata > Lepidosauria > Squamata > Viperidae > Crotalus > Crotalus tigris. Next base: position 55,522 of record NW_024097536.1, on the reverse strand, counting down.
ACCAAGGCATCACAAACTTCAAGTGAACTTGATTTTTTCCCTCTGTCAATGCAGCCTAGGACTATGTTGTCTTTGTAGGGCTTGGCATCAATAATGGTCATAACAAACAGGAGAACAGAATTAATACCAGCTGCCAAACCAAGATTTCCTGTTTTAAGCTACAGATCAGCAGAAAATTGATCTTAAATGAATGCCTCCCGTCTTGAACTCGATTGCACTTAACGCAGCGAATGCAGAAAGCCCAACGGCAATTTCAGACGGCTTTAATTCAGTAAAGCACAATTGCCTTCAGTCTGCCGCAAATTTATATTTATAAACACAGTAGTTAGGAAAATAAAAGACTGTTGGGCATAATGACCTCTCCACTGCAAGCCTACTACTCGAGGAATAACTCATTTCAGCTTTCTAATCATCCAGATCAAAGGAAGCACTTTAAAACACACATGGAAATTAGTTATGGTCTAATTCTGGTTGTGTTTTGCAGACGACGTAGAATCATAGGGACCTCAGAGGTATTTTAATCCAACCCTTTGCTCAAGGCAAGAGCCTTATACCAGTGACGGCGAACCTTTTAGAGACCGAGTGCCCAAAAAACAGCCCCGCCCCTGGCCCCCATCCGCCCCACCCCCTGCGTGCCCACAGGGCCACTCACTGCCTCCACGGCCCGCCGATCGCCCAGGTGGTCCAGCAGTGCCAGGGCAGCCATGCCATCCACCCATGCACCACAGCATCAATTGCGTGCAATGGGGCACAAGGGTGGAGTCTTGTTCCTACTGCCTGGCTGCCATGTCCTTGGCTGCGCTGCTCCACACGGGCCACGCTCAGGGGCCACTCTCCTCCGGGGGACCTGCTGGTGAGGGGGCCACAGGAGGCGGGGCTGGGGCGATGGCGTATGTGCCCACAGAGGGGGCTCTTAGTGCTGCCTCTGGCACGCATGCCATAGGTTCGCCACCACTGCCTTATACCATCTTGGACAAACTGAGCCATCACACCAAAGATGTTTTCATAACACAGTGGTTCTCAACCTGTGGGTCGGGACCCCATTTGGTGTCGAACGACCATTTCACAGGGGTCACCAAACAACGCAGTCCGCCATTTTTTTTCCTTAGCTGTGCTACTCCCTTTTATTCTATTGGCTTTTGAAAGCCAATAGAAGAGACGCTCTTGAATAGAGTCTAATTCTATTGGCTTTCAAAAGCCAATAGGAATTGTCCAGGCTGTCTCTGTCCTGCTAAGCCCACCAAAAGTCCCATTCTGCAAACAGTGCTGCACCAGTTGAGTAGTCCTCAACTTACGACCGGTTGGGGGTCGCGGCATTAAAAAGGTTGAGAACCACTGTCATAACACATTCGTTGTGCTTCTATCACCACCTGATCCAGTAAAGCAGGGGTCCCCCAACCCCCAGTCTGTGGACCGGTTCTGGGCCGCGGCACACCAGCAACTGGTCCGCACAAACAAGCTCCATCCATGGGATGCAGGCAGCACACAAAACCACGCACTCTCCGGTCCATGGAAAAACCTGCAACTGGTCCCTGGTGCCCAAAAGGCTGGGGACCTCTGCAGTAAAGTATCAAATGTGCTATACCCACAACATGCTCACATTTCCCCTTCCACCACCACCACCCCCCAACGTCCCTCAGAGACTCAGCTAAAGGCGTTGTCGTCTTTAAAACACCTTTCTGATCAGTTCAGTTCTCTGAGAAATTGGTCCTTTTTTACCTTTCCTCTGGCACAAATAAATTCTCTGTGCAGTCAAAAATTGTACAGTATCCACTTTGTTTATATTCTATAATAAAGCAGCCTTGTCTGCCATGAATCACACATTTTTCTAATCAAAGAGGTCTTGGCAGAGGAAAACAAGCAAATGGCCATTTTCTTATGTCCACTGAAATCTTTCATTTTATTTTATTGCAGAGAGGTGCTGTGTTACCTTATTAAATTATTAAAGCAGAGCAGAGAGGAAACAAGAGAAAAAAGTAACCCAGAAAAAGATTTTGCTACACTACACATCCAGTAAAACTTCACTGTATTTCAGTACCGGAAGTTCTCCGCTTACAGCCATTGGGTTACTGACTGCTTCAAGTTACAACGGCACCGAAAAAGGGGACTTATGGCTGTTTTTCACACTTACGACCATTGCAGCGTCCCCAGGGTCACATGATCAAAACTCAAACATTTGATAACTGACTCACATTTATGACGGTCGCAGTGCCCCTGGCTCCTGTGATCCCCTTTTGCGAACTTCTGACAAGCAAAGTCAATGGGGAAGCCAGATTTACTTAATAACCGTGTTCCTAACTTAACAGCTGTGGTGATTCCCTTAACAACGGTGGCAAGATAGGTCGTAAAAATGAGGCAAAACTCACTTAAGAACTGCTTTGCTTAACAATAGAAATTTTGGGCTCCGCTGTGGTTGTGAGTCGAGGACTATTTGTGTGCTCTTTCATTAGGCACAATCCATGTCTATAGGTAACTAGTTGGTAAGATACAAGTAACACCAGTTCTTAAAAACTCTCCTTTGATGGCACTTTAAGGGGTAGCGTCAACTGTCCGGCTTGCAAATTCGAGACTGAAGAAACTCTACGGCCTTGAGGTGCCATAAGAGATATTCTTTATTGAATACACATCCCGGCACTGAAGAAGCAAAATCAACTCTCGTTTTCCCACATGAAAATCTGGTTAGTGAACAATGGCTTTTCCTAACCCCTACCCACCGTGTATTCACATTGCCCAATCACATCCTTTCTGTTTGTTCTGGGAACGGTCCACTTCTCCATCAGACATGTGCTTTAGTAATAATAATAATAATAATAATAACAACAACAACAACAACAACAACAACAACAACAACTGGAGCACCACTTGAACACAATTGGCATTGACAAATTCGCTATTAGTCAATTGCAAAAGGCGGCCTTATTAGGAACTGCTTCCATCCTGCGACGATATCTGTAATACCATCAAACATCCACATCTGCCTATCCCAGATCCTGGGTAAGGACTCGATAGGTAGACAAAATGCCAAATCCAGTCTGAACATCTGGCTGACTGTGCGATGATCGATAATAATAATAATAATAATAATAATAATAATAATAATAATAATAATAATAATAATAATAATAATAAAATTGGAAGGGATCTTGGATGTCATCTAGTCCAACACCCTGCTCAGGCAGGAAACCCTACACCATTTCAGACAAATGGCTGTCCAGTCTCTTCTTAAAAACTTCCAGTGTCAGAGAATTCACTGCTTCTGGAGGCAAGTTGTTCCACTGATTAATAGTTCTAACTGTCATGAAATTTCTCCTTAGTTCTAGGTTGCTTTTCTCCTTGATTAGTTTCCATCCATTGCTTCTTGTCCTGCCTTCAGGGGCTTTGGAGAATAGCTTGACTCCCTCTACCATCTCTATCTGCCCAGTTTCTTCTTAAAAACTTCCAGCGTTGGCGCATTCACCGCTTCTGGAGGCAGGTTGTTCCACTGGTTAATTGTTCTCACTGTCAGGAAGTTTCTCCTTAGTTCTAGGTTGCTTCTCTCCTTGGTTAGTTTCCATCCTTTGCTTCTTGTCCTGCCTTCAGGCACTTTGGAGAATAGCTTGACTACCTCTTCTTTGTGGCAGCCCCTGAGAGATTGGATTTTGACGACCTTGAGTCTCAGGCCCGTGGATGGCTTCTTGAAACCCCTGTTTCTTTTCCCAGGCTCCCCCTCCCCCCCGTTTCTATGGCAAGTTGAGTAGCCACCAGCAAGCATCTTAGCAATCCAACCTTTGGAGGTAGCAGAATTCAAGCGATACCCCAAAGAAATCTTGGCTCCTTCATGGCACAGAGCCATTCACGGAGTAGCTTTGCAGTTGGCTTTATGAGACAGTCTGTATGCTTTTCAAGGACGCTTATTTCGTGGACCGCGTGCCCACCTCTGGGTAATTTATAGTTGCACAACGGAAATCTGGACTCTCTCTGCTGTTCTTATTGCTAGGAGGTAAATCCTTCAAGATTGGAAAGATAAAATGATGATCCCAATTACTCAGCAGACGGAAGACCTGACAACATGTTCTTCTAAGAAATGGATTATACACATGGATGATTACAAGAAAATATGATCATTCTTTACTGAAGCCGTTGTTTAAAATTTAATCGACACACACAAACACACACAGAGATAATGAAACAGAAGAACAAGAAAACGATAGAAAAGGAAATGTGTCTATATGTGTGTGTATACACACACACACACAAACACACACACACACACATATATATATGCACAGAGAACAGAATAGAAAAGAAAATGTGTATGTATATGTGTGTGTGTATGTGTCTAAGAGCCGAGGTGGCGCAGCAGTTAGAGTGCAGTACTGCAGGCCACTTTAGCTGACTGTTCAGCAGGTCAGCGGTTCAAATCTCACCGGCTCAAGGTTGACTCAGCCTTCCATCCTTCCGAGGTAGGTAAAATGAGGACCCAAATTGTTGGGGATAATGTAAATATATATATATACATTGCTTACTGGTGTACACCACTTAGAGAGTGCTTGCACTTAAAGCGGTATATAAGTCTCATAAATAAATAAAATAAATAAATAGGGTGTGTGTGTCCATGTATATATGCACACATACACATTTTCTTTTCTATTGTTTTCTTGTTGTTCTGTATATTTATATGGTCAGACTTTTATGTATGTGTGTGTCTATTTGTTGTTATATTCTTCTTTTTTCTTTTCCACTTTTGTTTTGTTGTTCCTCTGTTTTATTAAAGAAAGGATGATGATAAAGGTTATGCAGATCTTATGCCAAGGCACGTCCTGTTTCTGCTTAACGGTTTCCCTTTTGCCTCTTTCATTTCCTCAAGTCAGCGTACATTTTTTTTTTAGTAGGGTGGCAAGGTTGGAACGCGTGAAAAGAAAAATCCGTAAAAAGAAGAAAAAATATAGCCGTCAAAGGTCACCTGAAAGAGAGGGAACATTCTTTGTCAGTGATTGAGTTTGGAGGGCTCAGATACTTCAAGAGAGAAGAAAGACTATCTTTGAATTTCCTTTGGCTCAGATTTATATTCCCTCTGATCCTTCACCTTGAAGATAAAGGAAGCAGAGAAATTTGCTTCTGAGCGCCTCGTTCTTTGAACGGATGGCGCTTGATCAGAACAACCTTCTTCATTCAGAGTAAGAAAGCCACTCGTTCTGCGTTCAATGGCTCGGTTTTGAAAGTGGTTGAGGCTTCAGCCTGCAGTGGCAGCAAAATGGGCCTCGGATGGCCATCGCTTGGTCTTGGCTGATGATCCAGCAGAAGACCAAAGGAACAAATCGGAATCGCTTTGCTTTTCCTAACGATGACGGTTCAGAGAACCAGGATATTTTTAAGGATATTCTGAACATTCTACAGTTGGGTCTTTTGTTCTTCTCGTCGTCCCTTTGTAGTCATTTCCCTAAGACGTTAAAAAAAAAAAAGCAAGAAGAGTGTAATGATGCCAATTCGGTTGGCACGATTGGAGGCCCTTGGAAATCCCCTCCTCTCCAAATGGAAAGCCCTTCGTGAGAAAATTAAAATAAGGATTTTACGCGATCCGGTAACCTTGAGTTAAGTCTTGGGGGGGGGGTGGTCCGTGGCCACAAAAGGTATTTAAAGGGGGCCCATGGTGAAGAAAAGGTTGAGAACCATTGGTAAAGATGTTTTGCTAATAGTGTGATGAAGAGATGGAATCAGCCAAGATCAGCCTGGGTGTTCACGTTAATCACATCATGCGCCTCGCGCTGGCTGAGCTTGGTTCGCTTTAACTTCGATGCGTTTTTCCTGTTTGCTTTTGGCGAACAGGAAACATGTTTAACATGTTATCTGAACCCAGCCCAGTGGGCTAATTTATGGATTGGTGAACCACCATGAAACCCCCCCACACAAACACCCCCCCCCCCCAGATAAGCGTGTTGCACAAACCTAACCAGATATCTCCTGGGAGAGAAGAACCGTTCATTTCCATCCAGTAGGTGGGGCAACATTTCCACTTCTAACATACATATATGAATAAAGACTTCATTTATCATAGGTTTTGTCAGGGAATTCACAGAAATCATTCTATCCCTTCCCTGCCTCTTGAGTCAGGTCTCACCCAAGCAAACCCAGTTCTCCTTCCTCTTTCCATTTCTTGCCAATCTTCCTCCGTGGCCACATTTGGTTTCAACTGGAAACTCCTTCCTTCCTCCTTTCGTTTCCTTTTATTTCCTTTTTTCTCTCTCTCCTTCCTTCCTTCCTTCCTTCCTTCCTTCCTTCCTCTTCCTTTCTCTCTCCTTCCTTCCTTCCTCCCTTTCTTTTATTTCCTTCTTTCACTCTCTCCTTCCTTCCTTCCTTCCTTTTATTTCCTTCTTTCTCTCCTTCCTTCCTTCCTCCTTTCCTTTTATTTCCTTTCTCTCTCTCCTTCCTCCCTCCCTCCCTTCTTTTTATTTCCTTTCTCTCTCTCCTTCCTCCCTCCCTCCCTTCTTTTTATTTCCTTTCTCTCTCTCCTTTCTCCCTCCCTCCCTTCTTTTTATTTCCTTTTTTCACTCTCTCCTTCTCTCCTTCCTTCCTTCCTTTTATTTCCTTCTTTCTCTCCTTCCTTCCTCCTTTCATTTCCTTTCTCTCTCTCTCCTTCCTCCTTCCCTCCCTTCTTTTTATTTCCTTCTTTCACTCTCTCCTTCTTTCCTTCCTTCCTTCCTCCCTTCCTTTTATTTCCTTCTTTCTCTTTCTCCTTCCTTCCTTCCTCCCTTCCTTCCTCTTTCCTTATATTTCTTTGTTTCTCTCTCTTTCTTCCTTCTTTCCTCCTTTCCTTTTATTTCCTTTCTCTCTCTTTCTCCTTCCTCCCTCCCTCCCTTCCTCCTTTCCTTTTATTTCCTTTCTCTCTCTCTCTCCTTCCTTCCTTCCTCTTTTCCTTTTATTTCCTTCTTTCTCTCCTTCCTTCCTTCCTTCCTTCCTTCCTTCCTTCATTCCTTCCTTCCTTCCTTCCTTCTTTCCTTCCTCTGACAGAATAACAGTGCTGGAAGGGACTTTGAAAGTCTTCTACTCCGCCCCTCTGCCCAAGGCAAGGGTCCTTAAACCATCCCAGTCAAATGATTATCCAATTTATTTTTGAAAACCTCCAGTGATGGAGCACCCACAACTTCTGGAGGCAAAACCGTTCCACTGATTAATTGTTCTCACTGCCAGGAATTTTTACTTAGTTCCGGATGGGATCTTTCTTTAGTGATCTTCCACCCGTTGCTTTTTGTCCTGCCCTCAGGTGCTCTGGAGAGTAGGTCGACCCCCTCTTCTATGAGACAGTCCCTCAAAGTACTGGAAGATCGCTATCTTGTCACCCCTAATCCTCTACATTAGGCTACATACGTGGTGCCCTCAGCCGTTCATTGCGCGAGTTCTCTGAAGCACACCAGCTAGGTCACCTTCTTCCACGATTTACTTTGTACTGTTTGAGGATTTAATTCCCCCTGTTATCTGGGACAAACAGCTTGCTCTGCAATACAGATTGAAATTCAGAAGAGCAAAACTGTCACTGTCTTTTGAGCCTTGTAAAATGTTCGGTTTAACTCTGGGGGTTTTTTGGTGTTTTTTTTTTCCCTACTTCCTACACAATTGTTGACAGTTTCTTGTTAATCTTGCAAAGTGTTTTTCCAGGACTGGAATTGGAGCCATTTGAAACAGATTTCTACTGGAGTGGGCAGCCATATCAAACTCAATGAAATAAATACATGAATAAAATATTCTCCTAAAATAATTAGCAACATTATCAGTGATTTCCAGTGTTTTGATTTATTTTCTTCAAACATTTATGATTAGAAGTCAGAAATAGCCATGGGCAAAAAGCGACCCATCTAATTGCATCTTTCTGCAATAAATTAAAATACTCACCTTTCCTGCACATAAAAGTCTGTTCCTAGTTAATATTAAGCAAATGAGAGAATAAAAGAATATTTTTTTTCAGGTATGTTCAACAGTGCCTGATTCATTCCTTGCACGATCCCAATGTCCCTTACTCTGTCTTCAAACCCCAATGGTAAATATATAGTAAGATGTATATTGCACCTTTTTAAAAGATTAAAAATTGCTGTTAAGCTGTACAATTGCTTTTAAGTTCAACATGAATATCAAGAGCCATAATCAACATAGTAGAAATCGCCAAGATTCTGTGGTACAAGAAATGAAATCCAGCTGCCCACTTGGCTGAGTTGAGCAGCTAAAGAAATTAAATAGAAGATGGACAGATGGACGGATGGATGGCTGGATGGATGGATGGATAGATAGATAGATAGATAGATAGATAGATAGATAGATAGATAGATAGATAGATAGATAGATAGATAGATAGATAGATAGATAGATAGATAGATCTGTAATCTTGCTGATTTGAGAAACTGCTACATAGGGTGTAGTCTATACTTTTTAACACTAGGTGGCAGTCGATGACTATTTATCTTATATATCTGTAGCTGCCCACTTGGTTGAGTTGAGCAGCTACAGAAATTGAATAGATAGATAGATAGATAGATAGATAGATAGATAGATAGATAGATAGATAGATAGATAGATAGATAGATAGATAGATAGATAGATAGATAGATAGATAGATAGATAGATAGATAGATAGATAGATCTGTAACCTTGCTGATTTGAGAAACTGCTACATAGGGTGTAGTCCATGCCCCAAAGAAGAGGGAGTCAAGCTATTCTCCAAGGCGCCTGAAGGCAGGACAAGAAGCAACGGATGGAAACTAATCAAGGAGAGAAGCAACCTAGAATTAAGGAGAAACTTCCTGACAGTTAGAACAATTACCTAGTGGAACAACCTGCCTCCAGAAGCAGTGAATGCCCCAACACTGGAAGTTTTAAAGAAGAGACTGGACAACCATTTATCCGAAATGGTATAGGGTTTCCTGCTTGAGCAGGGAGTTGGACTAGATGGCCTCCAAGGTCCCTTCCAACATCATCCTCATCATCATTATTGTTGTTGTTGTTTACATCTGGATATTTGTGAATGTAAGCTGTGAGATTTCCAGAGCAGACGTTGCTCTAGAGATAGTCCTTTGCCACAGCTTTGGCTCCATCTTAGTATCTTTGTTCTTTGCACATTAAAAAAAAGTCCTCCACCATGAGCAGAATATTGCTATAATTCTGCTGCAAATGCAAAACACCGTAATTAGGGCAAGGGATTGTGGACTCAATGAACAGTTTATTGTTAGCATTATTTTCACGGGAGAGCACTTATGCACCAGGAGATGGCTCTTTCCAGCTTTCAAATATTATTTTCAATATTATTGTATTCTCCCCCAGAGAAGACAATATTGTACAACAAAGCCGTAACCTGAATTGGTTGACAACCCCAGATGGAGGTTTCTGGCACGATCTTAAACCCTTAGGTTTACTGGCAAAGAATGACCTTTAAAAAAAAAATAATTGTTCATGCCATCAAGATTGGAATCCGTCTTTTTTTTTAAAAGGTTTTGGGTGAACTGGAGGCTAATGAAGAAAAAAATGACATCAACTGAAATCCCAGCAGGCAGAGTAAAATCATAAACATCTTGTGTAGATTTTAGAATAAAATACAGCTGCAAGGGACCTTGGAGGTCTTCTAGTCCAGCCCCCCGCTCAAGCAGAAGAACCTATATCATTTCAGACAAGTGACTGTCCAGCCTCTTCTTAAAAACCTCCAGTGATGGAGCACCCACAATTTCTGGTGGCAAGCTGTTCCACTGGTTAATTTTCCTCGCTGTCAGGAAGTTTCTCCTTATTTCTCTCTTTGATCAGAAGATGCAAAGGAATACAAAACATCAACACCACAAGGTCTCCTCCATGGTCCCTGAGTAGGCAGGATCAAAACCTCTGATCCTTTCTCGCAAGGGGTACGAGAAGGAGCCAAAATTAATGCCTTTAAGCTTTGTTTAAACTCTTGAAAAGCTCTGGAAGCGGTACGGCCCTACCCACTTTTAGATTTCCATGTTTAACCTGCAGTGCAAAGTCTGGCATGGTCCTCAAGCTGATGAAAATTGCCTGACCTTGATTTGGGGAAAGCATCCAGCCTCTGAACAAAAGACAGATGTGGAAAACAAAAACAAAACAGATTGAGAAACAAAACCGGCTGGTGAAAAGGCAAAAGGGAGTGTCCTGCATTTTACCCCATTTCAGCAAGAAAAAGGGAATACACAGCTATGAACGTGAAAACTTAGAAAGATGGGACCTCAGAAGTCATTTTCCCTGGAATCTTGCAGGAAAATGGAGCGAGGAGAGAATAGAAGTAGGAAATGGAGGTGTGGACTGTACCTGAATGTGATCTATATTTTTTGCTATTGTAGAGAATGCAAAAGAACAGGGATTTCTACCTTTAATTTGTAAAACAATGAGAAATTTGGCTACTTCTCTAAAAGTCCTGACCAGGCTTGTGAAGAAAACTAAGAATCTGATTTCTTGCCAGATCTTAGTTTAGTGAACCTTGGTTATCTCAAGTTTGGACTACTGCAGTGCACTCTACATGGGGCTACCCTTGAAGAATATTCAGAAGCTACAACTGGCACAGAATGCAGCAGCATGGACAGTACTAATAAGGAGAATATTTATAGCTCAGGGTTGACATAGGAGTGTTCTCTGAGCTGGCTTGTTTTCTTGCAGACGTTTCATGATCCAAACTAGATAACATCATCAGGGCTAGAAAGGAATGAGGTTTGTGGAGATGAAGGAGAAGGAGAAGAAGGAGAAGAAGGACTGTGGGGTCCTTGGTGCTCTCTGAGCTTGCTTGTTTTCGTGCAGACATTTTATTACCCAAGCTAGGTAACATCATCAGTGCTAGAAAGGAGTGAGGTTTGTGGAGATGGAGAAGGAGAAGGAGGAGAAGGAGAAGAACTGTGGAGTCCTTGGTGCTCTCTGAGTTTACTTCTTTTCTTGCAGATGTTTCATTACCCAAACTAGGTAACATCATCAGTGCTAAAAAGGAATGAGGTTTGTGGAGATGAAGGAGAAGGAGAAGAAGGAGGAGGAGGAGGAGGAGGACTGTGGGGTTCTTGGTGCTCTCTGAGCTTGCTTTCTTGTAGATGTTTCATTACTCAAACTAGGTAACATCATCAGTGCTAGGCATGAACAGCATGGGCAGTTTTAAGGCCCCCTTGGGTGGCCCATGTAACACTATTACTGTACTGTACTGGTTGCAGGTTGCTTCTGGATCTAACTCAAGGTGTTGGTTATCACTTTTAAAGCCCTTTAGACCATATGATATAAACTCATAGGGCTGGAAAGGACCTGGGAGGTCTTCTAGTCCAACCCCCTGCTCAAGATAGGAGCTTTATACCACCCCAGTCAAATGGTTGTCTGTGGTCCATTTACAGCATGGCTCCCGGCTATCTGAGGAACCATCTCTCTCCAATGGGATTGGTCCAGCAGAGGGGGCATGCTGTGGACCCCACCAAACAAGGAATTTCAACTGATGGGGTCCAGGCGGAGAGCCTTTACTGCCACGGGTCCCACTCTCTGGAAATAAGAAGAAATTTCCTCTCAGTGAGAACAATTCATCTGTGGAACAGCTTGCCTCCAGAAGTGGATGCTCCATCATTGGAGGGCTTCAAGAGGATATTGGACATCCATTTGTCCAGGATGACATAAGGTCTCCTGCTTTGGGCTGGGAGTTGGACTAGAAGACACCCAAGGCTCTTCCAGGATTCTGTGATTCTATATAGTTCTATGTTTCAGGTGTTTTTTTCCATCTACCCAGGTCTACTCCAGCATACTGAAAAGCAGAGACATCACCCTGCCAACAAAAGTGCGTATAGTCCAGGCCCTGGTTTTCCCAGTTGCAGTATATGGCTGTGAAAGTTGGACCATAAGAAAGGCTGAGTGCCAACGAATTGAGGCCTTTGAACTACAGTTGCTGGAGAAGACTCCTGCGAGTCCCTTGGACTGCAAGACGTTCAAACCAGTCAGTCCTGGAGGAGATCAACCCCAACTGCTCTTTAGAAGGCCAGATCCTGAAGTTGAAACTCAAGTACTTTGGCCACCTAATGAGAAGGAAGGACTCACTGGAGAAGAGCCTAATGCTGGGAAAGATGGAGGGCAAGAGAAGAAGGGGACGACAGAGAATGAGATGGCTGGAGGGAGTCACTGAAGCAGGAGGCGTGAGCTTCAATGGACTCCAGAAGATGGTAGAGGACAGGAAGGCCTGGAGGAACGTTGTCCATGGGGTCGCGATGGGTCAGTCACGACTTCGCAACTAACAACAACAAGGTCTACTCCGGCACTCTCTTCCAGGTCTTCCAGCCAGAGAAGATTCTTCTTCATTGCCTTCTTAATTTGAGATGCCAGCCTGAAAATTTGCACACACAGAGTATATGCCACACCATTGAACCGTGGCAGGCTTTTTAAGAATGCAGACTCCTGGCCAACAGTAAGAAGAATTATTATTAGTAACTGCTTCAGACAGCCTTCCTGCAGCTGAGTGCCTTTTTTTTTTCCTTTTCCTAACTCTTCAAAAGTTGTTTTCCTACCTTCAGAATAAAATACTGCCAATTCCATTTCCTGAGCCTTTTGTGCGGCACTTATGCTATAACAAACAAAACTGACAACTCATTTTTTTATTTTATTTTTTTAAAAAGTTGTGTCGGGAAGCTGTGCAGCGAAGACTCACAAAGGAGTGACATTGATGGAAGTTATGTATTTTTCGCTTCAATGTCAGTGGCAGTAAAATTACAATTTTTCTGACAAATAATGATTTAAGACTTCTTCATACTGCTGGCAGGGTTTTGAAAACTAAAATAAATAAATAAATAAAACCCCAAGAGCTGGAGAAATGTTTCCTTGACATTTTCTGCCATGGAGTAAGTCTTCACTTCTGGAGTGGGGTCATCAAATTTTCTATTTGTTTTTTTTTTTCTTTTCTCCAGAATCCAAATAGGAAATTTATTTACTCTGGGATACTCTGCTATTTTTAGAGGACAAAGGGATGATCTATCTATATCTGTCTGTCTGTCATCTGTCAATCTATCTATCATCTATTATCTATCTATCACCTATCTATCTATCTATCTATCTATCTATCTATCTATCTATCTATCTATCTATCTATCTATCATCCACCCACCCACCCACTTATCTATCAATCTATCATCCACCCATCCACCTTTCTATCTATCTATCTATCTATCTATCTATCTATCTATCTATCTATCTATCTATCTATCTATCTATCTATCTATCTATCTATCTTCCCCCATGCTATCACTCTGCTAAGCAACTAATTCCCACAACCCTGTCTTATGCCCTGGGATGTCAAACCACCTAGTAGGGCTGTATTACCTTTTATCCTCATTCTCATCTTTCCTATTACCTATTTCGTTAGCTTCTTATGACTATAGCCTTGTGGTTTGTATCTCATGATTTATGTTGATTGCTTTTATTAGTACCCTATTATGATTTATACTGATTGATTATTTAGTATCCTTTGACTATCACTGAATGTTGTATCTTATGATTTATGATGATGGTATTTTCTGATTATGATAGTGATTTATCACTTGTTGCTTGTATGTACACTGAGAGCTTATGCACTGGAGACAAATCCCTTGTGTGTCTAATCAGACATGGCCAATAAAGCTATTCTATTCTATTCTATTCTATTCTATTCTATTCTATTCTATTCTATTCTATTCTATTCTATTCTATTCTATTCTATTCTATTCCATTCCATTCCATTCCATTCCAGTATCTATTCTATTGTTCTGTTCTATTCTGTTCTATTCCATTCCATTCCAGTATCTATACTATTCTATTCCATATTCTATTCTATTCTATTCTATTCTATTCTATTCTATTCTATTCTATTCTATTCTATTCTATTCTATTCTATTCCATATTCTATTCTATATTCTATTCTATTCTATTCTATTCTATTCTATTCTATTCTATTCTATTCTATTCTATTCTATTCTATTCTGCATTCAATTCTCTATTCTATTCTATTCTATTCTATTCTATTCTATTCTATTCTATTCTATTCTATTCTATTCCTTATTCTATTCTATTCTATTCTATTCTATTCTATTCTATTCTATTCTATTCTATTCTATTCTATTCTATTCTATTCTATTCTATTCTATTCCCTATTCCATTGTATATATCAGTGATGGGTTCTCTTTTTGGGACAGACCTGCCAAATAGTAGATGATTACTACTGGTTTTTTTTTACACTTTTTTGACAATGCAAGCCACATCACGATTCTTTCTTTTTATACTCCCCCCCCCCCAGCATGCATCGTAACGCGAAACTCTGTGTTTCCTTGAAGCAGCCAAAGGAAACGGCTCGTAATGCAGAGCTTGCCAGGAGCAGGGGAAGCTTCTTGAAAAGCCCGTGTCAAAGAGCAAAAGAAACCGGAATATTATCTAGACGTGATCAAGAGTGAGCCAGACCTATCCAGAGCCTTTCGTGGAGATGAAAGGAGGGAAGGAAGAAGCAGAAGAAGAAAGAATTGTTAGGGAGCTCAAGACCGCTGGCAAAGAGAGACGTGTCATTCTTCCTTCCTCCCTCTCTCCCTTCCTTCCTTCCTTCCTTCCTTCCTTCCTTCCTTCCTTCCTTCCTTCCTTCCTTCCTTCCTTCCTCAGTTCTCCTTTCATCAAGGGTGTTTTCTGATCTCCCATCTTCACCGTCCGAGCTTTGGAAGAGAAATCATTCATTCACCTTTCTTCAAACACTTTCAAACCACCCATTCTCAGCAATTCTAAAATGTAGTTTAATATTAATGTCCCGTAATGGGCAACTCATCCAATTGTGCATGAAAAATTGTCTGTGGTCTGTAAGATAAAATAATGGCTGATGAACATCAGAGAAGTACAGGACCTCTCATTTAGTGACTACAATTGGAACTGGTAATGCAGTCATTAAGTGAAGCAGTTCCTAAGTGACACCACGACTGTGCTTACAATCTTACCTCAACTTTGCTTTACTTATAGGTTATAAGCGTGAGAATTGGTTGTAAAGTTATTTTTCAGCATTGTCATAACTGCAAATCGTCACTAAACAAAGCAGTTGCCAAACAAGGACTACTTGTATGTTAAAGAATGTAGGGATTCTTTTCACTTTTTTTTTTTTAAGGTTGCTTTGTGAGAAAATTGCTCCTAGCAGAATCTACTTTATGTTAAACAATGGAGGGTCACAGAGAAGCTCATTAGATGCGACACAAAAGCTGCTTTGCCGTAACATCTCACCCCTATGCTGGAAATGTAAAACAGCAATAGGATCATATTACCATGTGTGGTGGGAATGCCCAAAGACTTGTGAGTATTGGAACAGGACACAAAACTGGTTGAGGGATATATTAACACTGGACTTAAGAGTTAAAACCTGAACTCTTCTTGTTGGGAATAACGACAGAAAAATATGACAAGGGAACAATCTACCTGCTGCTACACATCCTGACTGCAGCTAGGCTTGCTTTAGTGCAAAAATGGAAGAGCAAGGAAATTCCCACGGAGGAAGAATTAATACATAAAATATTAGCATGTGCGGAAATGGACAGGCTCACAATGATATTAAAAAACAAATGTGGATCAGTTTATTATGAAACCTGGGATAAATTTTACCGCTGGAGGAATTTGAAGAGGACAGTCAGGATTAAAGATGAATGTTAAGATAGAAATATATGTTATTTTAGAACAAGTATTGTACATAAAACTTAGATGTATATGTAGAGATGAAGAATTGATTGTAAAAAGTGGAATAATCTGATAAGAATGTATATACTGGAATGTCATGTCAAATCCAATGTTTGTTTGTTTTTAATTGTATTATAAATAAAATTTGTAAAAAACAACAACAAAAAGATGGAGTGGCATCGTAAAATTGTGGTTATTTGTGTTTAAATTTGTAACTCCCCCAATGAATTTGAGGGTGGGGGAGAGCAAACAAAGGGTTTGGAGCAAAGCTTGACTTCATCGCTGAAGTCCTTTGCTTACCTACATGCATCCTATACTTACCCTAACTCTAACCTTATGCTTACTTCTGGTCAACAATGAGCAAAGCTTTCATCTTATCTCAGTGCCTGTCTTCCTTGAGAATAGCAGAGTTGGAAGGGACTTTGGAGGTCCTCTAGTCCAACCCCTGACCAAGCAGGAAATTCCAACCCAGGCCATTCCAGACAAATGGCTGTCCAATCTCTTTTTAAAAAACTTCCAGTGATGGAACAGCCAAAACCTCTGGAGGAAAGCCATTCCACTGATTGTTCTCCCTGTTAGGAAATTTCTCCTTAGTTCTAGGTTGGATCTCCCCTTAATAATCTTCTACCCATTACTTCTTTTCCTGCCCTCAGGTGCTTCCTCCCCCCCTTTTTTTGGTCCATTATAGTCAGTGGCCCAGAAAAACTTGTGAACTCATGTATAACCGATTTATTTTGCTACCTTGCATGACAGGCATTGTCCATCTAATCATTTCAAATTGAGAGTTGCCACAAAGAAGAGGGAGTCAAGCTTTTCCCCAAAGCACCTGAAGGCAAGACAAAAAGCAACGGATGGAAACTAATCAAGGAGGGAACCAGCCTAGAACTAAGGAGAAATTTCCTGACAGTGAGGACAATTAATCAGTGGAACAATCTGCCACCAGAAGTTGTGAATGCTCCAACACTTGAAGTTTTTAAGAAGAGATTGGACAACTATTTGTCTAAAATGGCATGGGGCTTCCTGCCTGAGCAGGGGGTTGGACTAGAAGACCTCCAATGTCCCTTCCAACTATTCTATTCTATTCTATTCTATTCTATTCTATTCTATTCTATTCTATTCTATTCTATTCTATTCTATTCTATTCTATTCTATTCTATTCTACTCTATTCTAATATCTATTCTGTTCTGTTCTATTCTAATATCTATTCTAATATCTACTCTATTCTATTCTATTCTATTCTAAATATGGAAATGTATCTTAGATGGAACTTCCCTTTTTGGGGGGTTTGGAACAATTGATTCTCACTGTTCCCACCCAAATGGCCCTGAGAGTACCAATAACAAAATATGATGATAAAGGGAAGAAGAGGAAAAAAATGCTACTAAGCTAATATTTGTAATGGCATTTCAGTTTGTTTCTTAACTGTTTCTTTGTCAAAATATTTTTTGCTCCCAGAAAAGTCTGTCTGTGGGCAGGTCAAGCATGCTTGGTGATGGGCAGCCTACCTCAGTGGAAGTCAGCTTGAAACTTTTGAATCTAACATCTGTCTTCAGAGTGGAGCAGCTGGCATGGTGGGTGCTAAACAAGCCTTCAGAAGCAACTGAATGTCTCAGCAGAGCTTGGCCATCTGCCATGTGCGCACGCAACAGCAACTATAGCAACAGCAACTATAGAAGGAACTTTATGGTCCCTCTTCAAACAACAAGTTATCGCCAAGGTGTTTTGCCATCCTTGAAAAGTCTGCATTATCATCAAAACAATACCTTATGAATATCCTTGTAGGTCACCATGAGACTTGCCATAAACAATTGTGTATTTGCATTCTTCCTCTTTCAAGGAAGGAGAAACTTCCTCTCCTCAAAAAAATTGTGAGCTGCTTAGAGAAGAGCAGTGGAAGGATCCCAGATGTTGAAGCAGCCCTTCTTCTCTGAAAAGCATTTTTTTTTAGTTTAAAAAAACAAACCCAGTCTAGCCTATGACAGAGGTCCATAAAGTGGTGTTAAGATGTTTGCCTTGCTCTCCTGCATATTAAGACTAGGGTGAATTGTCAGAGCGATTTATTGGCAGCTGGGTTGAGGACCTACAGTATGTAAGAAAGCCCATGTCCCTAGACTTTGGATCTCATTCCCCTCAATAGCTCAACCAGGAAGACTTTGGAAAGTACATTCTACCTATTCATGAAGGGAGACAGGTAAATGGGCTTGAACAATGGTTAACAAGCATAACATCCATGGTTGAAGATGGCAGAGATCAGCTTGCTAAGGGAAAGAAGCAAGACATATTCTAGTTATGAACCCACTTGCTCTGGTTGAAGGCAGACCTTGAAGGGAAGACTTCTGGCCCAGATAGGTTAGATGCTAAGAGCTTCACCAGAATTCGCTGTGAGGCTAAAGCATGACTACTGACCCCTTGGATTTCATATGATGAAATGGGACCACAATGTGTATTTATTTGGATCTTATTGAGGACATTTTCCAGTATTCCAGAGATGACTAGAAGGAACAACTGTCTCTCTGGGCTTGTAACATTCTTATTCAAAGCTCTTCTCTGTCTGCTGCAACACAAAAGTTGGGCCTCCAATTGCACAAGGAAATAAATTCTTATTTGCCATCTAAAGCCTTTCAAAGAGGTGGCCCACAGCTTCACCAACCACCAAAAGGAGTCATAGCCTTATATTTTCTAGAAATAT
The DNA here is from genome assembly GCF_016545835.1 of Crotalus tigris. Taxonomy (NCBI): domain Eukaryota; kingdom Metazoa; phylum Chordata; class Lepidosauria; order Squamata; family Viperidae; genus Crotalus; species Crotalus tigris. Next base: position 37,193 of record NW_024097536.1, on the reverse strand, counting down.
ACCAATATTGGTACATTCTGTTAGTCAAAACCCTTCTTTTGATGTGTCCACATCATGCTAAACCCAGGTTAACAAAACACAAGTGCGCTCTTCACCAAACAAACCATCTTTACCTTCAAGAAAATGAGTCAAGCAAGATGCTAACAGAAAGGTTGAGTTCCCCCCAATATAGTGAAACACAAGCTATCTAACCCTGATTTAGAGCTTTGTGCGAATCCAGAGGTTCTGCTGTAGCCTCTGGATGCAATTCTCAGAACCATAAAACCCATACTAGCTGGGAATTCTGAAAGTGCCAGAGAAGGCCAAGTCAAGAAAGAGAATTCAATTATACAAGCAAGTTGTGAACTAGATGCTGCTTTGACTGTCTGTCTGTCTGTCTGTCCATTCATCCATTCACCCATGTATCTATGATAATATCAATAGGCTAAATGTATTAGGGGTTTCTATAGGCCATCTTTAGATAACTTAATTCAAACCAGAGTTTTACTTCTTATTATCTGCAGACCCCACCATCTTACCCTATTTGATTTATATGAGAAATTGGAGAGCCACTGTTAAAAACAGTTCTCTAAATTAAATCTTTTTTATTATTCAGGAGCTCTCAAGAAAAATGTTTAAATATTATTTATAAGTGGTTAGTTAGAAACTAATTTGCCTTGAAAATTGCCAGTTTTTGTTCATAATCCTGGCATAATTTATTGCTTTACAACAGTGTTTTTCAAAGTGGGCCACTTTACGATGTGTGGAGCTAAAGTTCCAGAATTGTCCAGCCCCACAAATCCACACATCTTAAAGTTGCCAAGCCTCTCATTTACATCAAGGTGACTAGATTGGAAGTTCTGCAAATCTTTTTTAACACACATCAAAAACTAGAGATGAGAGACAAGACCAAGTAAGGCACAAGTAACAAAACAGTCTTTGCTCACCCTTTCCCCTCACTCAAATTCCTTCAAATGTCTTTAGAATACTATAATCAGCTTCCAAATGAGGGAGGTTGTGAATTCTGAATATAGTAGCTCAAAGCATCTAAAGAAGTGTCATATTTAGTGTATTTAATCAAAATCTGTGAATTTATAAAACTCACATTGTACCAAATCTTATTTAACAACAACAGAATGTTGTGGTTCTCGTGCTACTTTGAACCATGAACTCACCAAACAGCCTGGGGCCACACAACAAATTCAACTGGATATTTTTTTTACTACTGTGACTAAATCTTATCTAGCATATCACATGATATGAAGACAGGTAGAGCGTTATGGAGATCTATTACCAGTGCTTTTTTTTTTTGAAAAAAAAAAAGGTGCCAGAACTCATACATGTCATACAACCCCGCCTTGCCTACCCTACAAGGTTCCATCCAAAAAAGGTGCTGGAACTCCATTCTGGGCATTCTATGACAAAAAAAGCCCTGCTGGTTAAAATATACTAAAATATACTAATATATTAATATGGCATTATTTGCATCTGACTAGTTGGTTAATAAAATATTTGCAAGCAAATAACAAAGCTCAGCCCCAAGAACTCCACAGCTAAGCCCTGAGCTACATCTATTCTATATTTTAATATTAGCCTTAATGCAGCTTTAACTAATTCTCTTATTACCTGCTCTAGTTTTAGCATCAAGGGAAACAATTTTCCAGAATGTCTGAGGTGCGTTTTATAAAACCATGTGCAATCTCTTTCTCCTGCCCTCTTGGTTAAATCCATTGTTATTAACATACTGGCGGGTACTCTATCAAGAGATCAAACGTCTTTTCTGCTTCTTAGATTCTTGCATTCTGAGGGGCGTCTAGCCTGCTATGCAAGAGACCCTTTTATCCTGAGCACCCATTTGAAATGTTAATGGCGGTTAGCCTGGAAATGAACCCAGGTGAGTGGGATCCTTGCTGTAAAAGTCCCTCTGGTGACCGAAATCTTTCCATGCCCGCAAGCCTTGCTCCTTAAATGTCAGTTCGGTCCTGCTGTCATGCAAATAAATTTTAAGAGGTGTAAAGTTCACCATTCTGGGTTGATTTCAAGTGCAGGGGGCTGATGCAGACTCACAGGTATTTAGAGGAAGAAGCTTTGAAATAAAGGAGACTATCTGTAGCTCAGGGCTGAAACCAGGGATCCTCTGTGCTCTCTGAGCTTGCTTGTTTTCTCGCAGACGTTTCCTTATCCAAGCCAGGTAACCTCATCACTGCTAATAAGGCTACCTAGTTTGGGTAACGAAACATCTGCAAGACAACAGAGCACCGAGGACCCCTCAAGCTTTGAAATAAAGAGGATGGTGGTGAAGATTGTAATGTGCATTGTGTATGGCAAGAAAACAGTGTTGGTCTGCAGGAGTGCCAAAATCAGCCTTTTTTTCCTGATTTATTCCTGAGCTGCAATGCCAGAAGGATTGTTTAGCTGGTTTGCATTCAAGCCTCCAAATCCTGACCTTTTCAGGAGCAGATCCCACTCGGTGCCCCAGCAGTTCTATCCCTTATCTCGTATCAGGAGCTGAAGGTTTTTTGTTTTCCAAAAAGTCACTTTCTTCCTCTTCCAACCCATTTTTCCTTACTCACCCTTCCCCTTAAAGGAGCCTTTTTTAATGAATACATCATGTGATCATTTGCCAGGAGAACCAGATGAGAAAACCCCACTTCAGTTTGGGAGAATGTGTCCCTTTGGTTTCAGAAAGTGACCAGCACCAGGAAAGGCTTTGGAGAGGGAAGGGGGGGGGGGTTAGGCTGCCAACATACCTGTTGAAGTAGATTGGGCCGTTTTCCTCATCCATTCGTAGGAGCCGTGCCGCTGGTTGAGGGGAGGAGAATTTGCCTCGGAATTCATGGTGTCCAGAGAAGGTAAAGTCAGAGAACCAACAGGATTCAGGGAACTGTAATCAGCAGAAGAGAGGAGACTTGTCCAGGAGAAGACCTGTTGATCTGGGTGGAAGTTATGGTGCTGGAGGTTCCTAGGCCATAAGCACCCCAATCCTCCCTGGGCAGCCCGTAATGTGTCCCCCATGTCCCTGAAGGTTGTCCACGATTCTCCATGCTTTGGGGATGATGGTATCCTATGTAATCTACATAAGGTGTAGAAGAAGGAAAGTTTTGTGCTGGTAGATTGCTGCTGCCGTTGCATCGTACAGAACCTGGATACATCCTGGCTTCTTTTTCCAAAATATAACTCACATAGATGAAGTTCATCCCCTGGCTTCTTCTTGGCCAGGCATCCTGCTCCCTGGGGGAGGGGAGGCTGATTTCACACGTCCTCTTCTCTCTCCCTCTCTCTCTTTTTCAAGCCTAAACCTAGACTGGCTTTGCCGACGATTCAGGAGGTGTCTTTACTACCCATCCTTGACAATAGGATCCCTGGTGCTGGGCTAGCAGTGGATTGAGGTTCTGCCTAATGTCAAAGATAACTGGCTACTCCCAACCATTTGCATTCAAATGAAGGGTTGGTCATCCTGCAACCCCACCTTAGAGTTGGCTTGCTGATTTCTCATGGAGCCTTCCGGCCCTGGGCCAGGCACGGTGTCAGAATCCAATCATATTTCATCTTTAATTATCAAATATAGAAACTCCCAATTCTGCCTTCTTTGGATTCTGCCATAAGAGGGAGAGAAGGGGGAGAACAAAGGGGCTTTATGGCCCTCACTTCCTTCAGTAGACTTCAAAGAGCTGAATGCTGAATGTGTGTTTATTGTAACCTATTGTAACATCAAAGTGTTAGCACCAGAGAACATTAGTAAAAGAAGAAGGAAAAAAAAACATTAACAAAGCGAGTATTTGCCTTTCATGTGTTATCTGAAAGTCTCCCATCCAGACGGAAGAAAGAAGAAAACGGGGTGGAATGTTGATACTTAAACTATCACTGACCGGGGGGGTGATGGGGTGGGGCTACTTGGGAACCCCTTAAAACCTTGAATGGGAGAGCTTGGACCCCAAGTCCTGTCTAGAACGCCTGCAACCATTTTCTCTTAATAAAGGATTCCTGTTGGAAGAATTATTCCAAGAGTTCTGTCTTCTTAAGATGCAAAGTGGGGTGGGTCCTTACATTAGACAGGACTTGCAAAATTAATCCACCTGGAAGGAAGACCCTTGCCGGGGGATTTTGCAAAAATTTACCATGTCAGACAATGGAGCAAGAGAGGGGGAAAACTCCCTGGAAAGAGAGCCGCTGACCCAGTTGGAACCTTGCCAGATGTTGGGATCCGAGAGGCCAGATTCCTCAGGAGAAGAAGTGGTGGAGACACAGGACCACAAGCCTCGCTGGTCGATGGGCGTTGGAAAGAAAAGTGAGTGGGGAAAGGAATCAAGAAAGGTGACCCTGAGACGGGGGACCAAGCAACCAGAATGGAAGCAGGAGATGGAGAAATCCCTGCACGCAAGTGAAGAGGGAGGAAGCTGGGCACCGTACTCAGACTGGATCCTAGAGAAAGCTATTGACCTGATGAAGAGAACTCTCAGCTCCCTAGGAGAGGAGAATACTGAACCCTACGGCTGCCCCAGTTCCTGGAGCCGCAAAGGGAGAGACACCGAGGGGAACGTGGAACCTGCAACCCCAGGGACATCTACTGATCCAGGAGCTCCCACCCCCTACCGGACCACAGATGGCAATCTGGACGGAAGGCACTACCACCCACAACAGAGGCACCGATCCATTCCAAGACGTCCACCGTTGGAAGTGAAATTCAAAGGGGAGCCAACACGCTTGGGGTTTTTCCTAACCCAAGTCCTCAGCTACATGGAGGAATATGGGCAGGATATTCCCAGCGACAAAGCCCGCATCCGGATCGTGCAATCTGCCCTGGATGGACCAGCTGCGGATTGGGTAGTGAACTTGCATGACTCCAATGCCCCAGAACTCAGTAACTTCAACCGTTTCATGTCCTCTTTGAGAAGACGATTTGAAGACCCCCTGGCTGATCGCAAAGCCCGTGAAAGAATAACAACGATGAGGCAGGGCAAACGCCCAGTGGCTGAGTATACACAAGAATTTCGGGCCATTGCCAGCAAACTGAATTGGCCAGAAGACATCCTCCTTGGCCATTTCAAAGACGGACTAAACTATGATCTATATGATGCTTGCCTGCCCCGAGGGGACCCACATCGACTTGAGGAATGGTACGTCTTGGCAGAGGAAGCAGAGATCGACATATTGAAGAGGCACCGCCGAGGAAAACACTGGAGCCGCCCCCCGCCTGAGCTGACACACCAACCGGTGAAATCATCGGATACAGCCAAGAAGCAAATGAGATGTTTCAAGTGCGGAAGAGAAGGGCATCGAGCTGTAGAATGCCGCTCAAAGGCCCCCCAGCACAACCCAGACAGATCCCCAATCAACAAACCCGGAAAGTATTCAGCTAAGCCAAAAGAAACGGCCATGAGAATGATGGAAATTGCAGAAACCCCCACCTCTGCTCACCAAGGGGAAAGGACTCCAGCCTACACCACAGGGCCGGTGGATGCCTCAGATGACAGCTCGGAGGGCGAACCCCTGGTAAGTGGATGCATCACACCCATCTTCAAAACAGTGACTATATTAATCCCCCCCATGCCCGAAGCTGTGAAGGTGAAAGCCTTAATAGACTCTGGCTGTACCCGCTGCCTCATTAGCCCAACACTAGTGGGGAATCTGGGCATCCCATCCAGGAGAACTGGAACAACCAATCTCATTTGGCCAGCTAGATGGATCCATAGCAGGGGGGGTGCCAGCTACCCTAGCCACTTTGCCAATACATCTCTCCCTGGGCAACCATGAAGAGGACTTAACGTTTGTGGTGACCCCAGGTATGGAATGCCCAATGATTCTAGGGATGGAATGGTTGAAAAAATGGAACCCCTGGGTAAATTGGAGGACGACAGAAATCAAATTCCCGAAGGGGGACCCTATGGACTTAAAACCCCAAGGGAGGCTACCAGAATCAAGAATAGAAAAAGCATCCATAGGAGAGGAAAAAAGATTAACAGAAATACCAGAGGAATATAGAGACCTTGCTGAAGTCTTCAGTGAGGAGAGGGCGAATGAGCTTCCCCCCCCCACCGACCCACAGACTGTACCATTGAATTCAAGCCTGGGGCAAAACTCCCGAAGCCCAGATTATACTCCATGAGCCCAAAGGAGAAGGAGGAAATGGAAAGATTTATAAAAAAAAACCTAGAGAGAGGTTTCATTGAGCCAGCCAAGCCTAAAGTGGCTGCCCCGGTCCTTTTTAGAGAGAAGAAGGATGGCTCCTTTACGTTTATGCGTAGATTATAGGGCCCTGAATACAATCAGTGAAAGCAACCTATACCCGCTGCCCCTCATGAAAGACATGCTGTCACACCTATCGAAAGGGAAAATTTTTTCTAAACTAGACTTAAGGGAAGCTTACTATCGAGTGAGAATCAAGGAAGGGGACGAATGGAAGACTGCATTTAACTGCCCCATGGGGTGCTATCAATTCAAAGTCTTGCCATTTGGATTACAAGGGGGCCCTGCAGTCTTTATGCAATTAATCAATGACGTTCTAAGGGAACACCTGTTTAAGGGGGTCCTTGTTTACTTGGACGACATTCTTATCTTTACCGAAACAAAAGAAGAACACGTCAAACTTGTCAGAGCGGTTTTAAAGAAGCTGCGAGCCGCTCACCTATATGCCAAACTCTCAAAATGCGAATTCCACCAGGAAAGGATAGACTACCTAGGCTATCGCATATCCCCACAGGGCATTGAAATGGACCCAGAGAAGGTCAGAGCAGTATTAGAATGGGCACCACACCGCACAAGAAAGCAACTACAAAGTTTCCTGGGCTTTGCAAATTTTTACCGCCAATTCATCCCCTCATTTGCACAGATAGCCTTGCCCCTCACTAACTTACTAAAAACGAAGGGAACATCCTCAGTAAAACCTAGCCAGCCACTAAAAATGGACAATGGAGTGCCAAGCAGCGTTTGAGAGACTAAAGAGACTTTTTTCTGCCGAACCAGTACTAAGGCACCCAGACATGGACAAAGCCCTTCATAATACAGGCAGATGCAAGTGATGTGGCAGTGGGGGCTGTGCTATTACAAGAAAATGATGATGCAGTATTGCAACCCTGTGCATATACATCCAAGAAACTCACGGAAACAGAACAGCGCTGGCCCGTATGGGAGAAGGAGGCTTATGGGATACGTTGGGCATTACTCACGTGGCGACAGTTCCTGGAAGGCAACAAAATCCCCTTCCAGGTATGGACTGATCACAAAAATTTAGAAGCCCTGAAAACTTCCAGGAAACTCAATCCCAAACAAGCCCGCTGGTCCCAGCATTTTCACCAATTCCAATTTAAGCTCAAACATTTACCAGGAAGAAAGAACTTCCTGGCAGATGCACTATCTCGCATGCCCCAATATAACAGCGCACGAACCACAGACTCTAGACCAATAATGGCAGAATCACAACTGGCAGCGCCAGTAACCAAAAGAACCCAAGCCAAAATAAAACCACAACTGGACAGCCAAACTGGGATTGAATTCAGAAAAAGTTTGGAAACAGATGATTGGTTCCAGAAAAACAAACATGTGTGCACAATGAGAGACGGATTGCCTTGGGTAGGGGAAAAGTTATATATACCAACAACTCAAAGACTAACTTTCATGCAACTTTGCCATGACACAAAATCAGCAGGGCATTTTGGATTTGTAAAAACTTTACACTTAATTAAACGGCAATTTTGGTGGCCATCAATAAAAAAGGACATAGAAAGTTATGTTGCCAGCTGCCCAACCTGTGCATCAGCAAAGAGGTTGCAAGGGAAATCGCCAGGGCTGTTACAACCAGTGGCAAGTCCCTCAGCCCCCTGGAGGGAAATAGCCATGGATTTTATAGTGGAATTGCCTGAAAGCAATGGGAATACTGTTATCTGGACAGTCACGGACCTATTTTCCAAACAGGTGCACTTTATCCCTTGCCAAAAAATTCCCACTGCAAAGGCCTTAGCAAAACTTTTCATCCAGCACATTTACAGATTGCACGGGGCACCCCAACGCATCATCTCTGATAGGGGAGTGCAATTTACGTCTGCATTTTGGAAGGAATTTTTATCCCTCTTAGGGACCACTCAGGGATTGACATCTAGCCACCACCCTCAAGGAGATGGACAAGCGGAACGCTGCCAGTCGGTACTTGAGCAATATTTGAGATGTTTTTTAAATTTCCAACAGAGTGATTGGACGGACTTACTTCCTTTTGCAGAAGTTGCCTACAATAATGCAGTCCACTCCAGCACAGGCTACACTCCTTTTCAAATAGCCAACGGCCAAAGTTTCAACCCTATGCCAGAGTTAACCCCAAAAGAACCAACGATCCCTTCACTGAAAGAATGGATGGAAAACCTACAAAACACCTGGCCAATAGTCAGAAAATCACTAGATGAAGCTAGGCGGGCATACAAAGCACAAGCCGATAAAAAAAGGGTTGAGCCTACACCATTCATTATAGGAGAAATGGTGTACTTATCTACAAAATACCTAAAGTCCCTACAGCCCTGTAAAAAACTTGGACCAAAATATATAGGACCTTTTCCAATTAAAAGGATCATAAATCCAGTAACAGTAGAATTAGAATTACCCAAAAACCTCAGGCAAATACACCCAATTTTTCATTGCAGCTTGCTGAAAAGAGAGCATCAGTCACCTCTACGGCCAAAAATCCCCCCCCACCACCTCCAATCATGGTGGAGGGGGAACAACACTTCGAAATAAAAGAGATCCTTGACTCTAGGAGATATCGTGGAACAACTCAGTACCTAGTTGCCTGGAAACACCTCCCTGCCTCACAAAATGAGTGGGTCCATAAACGTCACGTCAGAGCCCCGAAGCTATTGAAGAAGTTTCACACAGAGTATCCTAACAAGCCTAACTAAATTTTTTACTTGTGTTTTCTTTCAGGTGGATCTCTCTTATTGTTAAGAGGGGCCGGATGTCAGAATCCAATTATATTTCATCTTTAATTATCAAACATAGAAACTCCCAATTCTGCCTTCTCTGGATTCTGCCATAAGAGGGAGAAAAGGGGGAGAGCAAAGGGGCTTTATGGCCCTCACTTCCTTCAGCACACTTCAAAGGACTGAATGTGTGTTTATTGTGGCCTCTAAGCGTTAACATATCAAAGAAGAGTAATTGCCTTTCATGTAGTTATCTGAAGTCTCCATCCAGACGGAAGAAGAAAGGGGATGGAATTGTGATACTTGAAACTATCACTGGAAGGGGGGTTGATTGGGTGGGACTACTGGGGAACCCCTTAAAACCTTGAATGGGAGAGCTTGAACCCCAAGTCCTGTCTAGCATGCCTGCAACCATTTTCTCTTAATAAAGGATTCCTGTTGGAAGAATTATTCCAAGAGTTCTGTCTTCTTAAGATGCAAAGTGGGGTGGGTCCTTACAGCTATATCTCTTCTTCTAAGATAGACCTATCCATTACAAGAAAGCATACTGTAATTATTACTTATGCCAGCAAATATCATTTCCATTTTTAATGGCAAATATTAAGAGCAAAGTTAATATAAATGTATCAGTATTCTACTCATTGTCATTTTATGGTTCTGCTGGTTGTGAGCTCAGCTACCAGAAATAATGTTGGTTCTGCCAGAGATATTTTTTTAAAAAAGTGGCAATACAATGGAGTTTTCTAGCAGACCCTTACCTGCATCCTGTTCTTGGGCAAAGTGGTTTAATTCTTCTTACAGATATGATAGATTAAAAATCATTTTAAAAGGGAATTTATTAGAAACAAATTCGTTCATGAGAGCTTATAAGCTTTTTGTAAAGCTGATCCTATAGCAATAACAATAGCACCTAGATTTATGTACTGCTTCATAGTGCTTTACAGCAGCGGTCTCCAAACTTTCCAGCTTTGCACACCTGCTGGGGAGGGAGAAGGGATGGTTCTGTGTGAGCGGTAGGTGAGCCCGTATGTGCAGCTCAATTTCTCTTTACACAGCTATATGCGCATGCTCACCCACTGCTTCTGTGGCCCAGTTCTGAATAGCTGTAGCCTGGTAGTGGGCTGTGGCCCAGGGATTGGGGACACCTGCTTTACAGTACTTTCTAAGCAGTTAACAGTGTCAGCATATTGCTTCCAACAATCTGGATCCTCATTTTACCAATCCCAAAAGGATGGACAGCTGAATCAAATTGAGCAGGTCAGGATCAAACTCCTGGCAATGGGCATTCTAACCACCTCACCAGCACAGCTCTTCCACTCTGCCACCATGGCTCCTATGCTGGGAGGAAAAAGCCAAAGACAGCTGCTGGATCACTATCCAAACTGGAAAGCAGAATTCAAATGAAATTAAATTGAAGGAAACAATTTAAAGGTAATTGTTGAAGTTCAGGCTCAAGTGAAATATCCAACCAATCTAAGTAGAAGAAAAATACTTATTTAAAACTTGTGAAATTTCTCAAGGGGCTTCTTCTTATATCCCCACAGAGAGCCTCAGTATAGTAGGAGAGAATTTAATTCATTCTGGGATTACTTTGCAGTCAAAGCTCATCCAGCAGATAGATTAATTGAATCATTATGCATAGAAATGTTAATCCCCTTTAGGTATATAAAATTGAAAAAACAGGCTTGAGTTTCATGAATGTTTTCATGTAATGAAAAAAAGCACTCACTATCTCTAAGGGTAAATTTAAAATGCTAGATAAGATACTTGAACACAGAGATGTTTATGTACAAAAATAAACACTAGAAATTGTGTACAATGTTACAAATCCATGAAACTTTCAATTTATATTCCAAAACCTCCATCAGAATGATGCTATTGTATCATGTCCACCAGTAAAAAAAGCCATCAAACAGAACAGTATTACTGAATAAAAATATTTTTTATTCTAACCTCCAATGTTTGTGTACTTCCCAAATTCTCTAAATGCCCATTAAATGCCTGCAAATGGATGTTTAAATTAAAACAGGTTTGGGAGAGCAATGCAAAGCAGAGAAAATTCTACTTGGCCTGCTTATTCTCAGTCAGTAGGATACAGTCTAAGAAGTAGGGTTTTTTTCTGGCAGACTTCTAATATTTGTCTGAAATGGAATATCTCCCATTTGATATAAGATAAGGAGAAAAATATATAAATATTTCAGTTGGAAGGTCTTTAGTACCAAAAATACAATCATGAACATTACTTAAGGTATAGTGATGAGTGCTTACTTCAGGCTTATGGGAAAATAATCATAACATAGTAACAAAATAATAGAGTTGGAAGGGATCTGGGAGGTCTTCTGGTACAACCTTTACTTAAGCTATCCATTCCAGTCAATTGGCTCTCCAAACTCTTCTTAAAAACCTCCAGTGATTGAGGACCCATAACATCTGGATATAGAATAACAGAGTTGGAAGGGACCTTGGAGGTCCTGCTCAACTAGGAAACCCAATACCATTTCAGACAAATATTTGTTCAATCTCTTCTTTAAAATCATCCAATGTTGGAGTACTCACAACTTCTGGTGATAGAAGAGTCCACAGATTGATTGTGATCACTGTCAGCAAATCTCTTCTTAATTTCTTCTTAATTCTTATTTCTTAATTCTCCTTATAAGTTTCCATCAGTTACATCTTTTCCTGCCTTCAGGTGCTATGGAGGTTGATCTCCTCTTCAGTGTGACAGTCCCAAATGTTGGAAGATCATACATCTGTATCTTGTCCAAACCATTGACTTTAACTTGGATTTGTGGGCAGAGGAAGAGGACATCAAGTTTAGTTTCCATATACTGTACTCCTTGTTTGGTTCATATGAAGACTGTGATTCTTGAAATTCAAGCACTATAGTTCATTTTTAAATTGTGCATTTGTGTGCATGAGAAAGTGGAAGAAGATTGTATTGAGGGACAGACATTCAGCCACATTTATTAGCAGCTAGTGTGTAAGGACCTAGCCCACTTTGCATCTTAAGAAGACAGAACTTTTGGAATAATTCTTCCAACAGGAATCCTTTATTAAGAGAAAATGGTTGCAGGCGTTCTAGACAGGACTTGGGGTCCAAGCTCTCCCATTCAAGGTTTTAAGAGGTTTCCCAGTAGCCCCACTAATCTCCCCCTACTTCCAGCAACAGTCTCAGGCATTACATTTCCCACCCCTTTTCCTTACTGCCGGCTGGATGGAGACTTCATAGAAAACTACATGAAAGATAATAGCCCCCTTTGTTATGATTAGGCCTTTTTGGTGCTATCCACATTCAATCCCTTTGAAGTTGTACCGAAGGAAGTGAGGGCCATAAAGCCCCTTTGTTCACCCCCTTCCCTTCCTTGTATGACAGAATCCAGAGAAGGCAGAAATGGGGTTTTCTATAATTGATAACTAGAGATGAAATATAATTGGATTCTGACATCTGGCCCCCTCAAAAATAAGAGAGATCCACCTGAAAGAAAACAAAAGAGGTATAAAAGTTAGTCAGACTTGTTAGGATACTCTGTGTGAAACTTCTTTAGTAGCTTTGGGGCTCTGACATGACGTTTATGGACCCACTCGTTTTGTGAGGCAGGGAGGTGTTTCCAGGCAACTAGGTACTGAGTCGCCCCATGATATCTCCTAGAGTCTAGGATTTCCTTTATTTCGAAGTGTTGTTTGCCCTCTACCATGATTGGAGGTGGTGGTGGGGGGGAAATTTTGGCCGTAAAGCTGACTGATGCTCTCTTTTCAGCAAGCTGCAATGAAAAATTGGGTGTACTTGCCTGAGATTTTTTGGTAATTCTAATTCTACTGTTACTGGGTTTATGATTCTTTTAATTGGAAAAGGCCCTATATATTTTGGTCCAAGTTTTTTACAGGGTTGTAGGGACTTTAGGTATTTTGTAGATAGGTACACCATTTCACCTATAATGAATGGTGTAGGCTCAATCCTTTTTTTATCGGCTTGTGCTTTGTATGCCTGCCTAGCTTCATCTAGTGCTTTTCTAACTATTGGCCAGGTGTTTTGTAGTTTTTCCATCCATTCTTTCAGTGATGGGATCGTTGGTTCGTTTGGGGTTAATTCTGGCATGGGGTTGAAACTTTGACCAGTGGCTATTTGAAAAGGAGTGTAACCTGTGCTGGAGTGGACTGCATTATTGTAGGCAACTTCTGCAAAAGGGAGTAAGTCCGCCCACTCGGTCTGCTGGAAACTAAGAAAACATCTTAAATATTGCTTAAATACGGAGTTCATTTTTTCAGTGGCCCCATTTCCTTGTGGGTGGTGGCTAGATGTCAGTCCCTGAGTGGTTCATAAGAGGGATAAACATTCCTTCTAAAATGCAGACGTAAATTGCACTCCCCTGTCAGAGATGATGCGTTGGGGTGCCCCATGCAATCTGTAAATGTGCTGGATGAAAAGTTTTGCTAAGGCTTTTGCAGTGGGAATCTTTTGGCAAGGGATAAAGTGCACCTGTTTGGAAAACAAGTCCGTGACCGTCCAGACAACAGTATTCCTATTGCTTTCTGGCAATTCCACTATAAAATCTATGGCTATTTCTCTCCAGGGGGCTGAGGGACTTGCCACTGTTTGTAATAGTCCTGGCGATTTCCCTTGCAACCTCTTTACAGTGGCACAATTTGGACAACTGGCTACATAACTTTCTATGTCCTTTTTCATGGATGGCCACCAAAATTGCCGTTTAATTAAGTGTAAAGTTTTTACAAATCCAAAATGCTGATTTTGTGTCATGGCAAAGCTGCATGAAAGTGACTCTTTTGGTTGTTGGTATATACAACTTTTCCCCTACCCAAGGCAACCCGTCTCTCATTGTGCACACATTTTTGTTTTTCTGGAACCATTCATCTGTTTCCAAACTTTTTCTGAATTCAATTCCAGTTTGGCTGTGCAGTTGTGGTTTTAATTTGGCTTGGGTTCTTGTGTTACTGGTGCTGCCAGTTGTGACTCTGCTATCATTGGTTTAGAGTCTGTTGCTCGTGTGCTGTTATATTGGGGCATGCATCTGCCAGGAAGTTCTTTCTCCCTGGTAAATGTTTGAGCTTAAATTGGAACTGGTGAAAATGCTGGGACCAGCGGGCTTGTTTGGGATTGAGTTTCCTGGAAGTTTTCAGGGCTTCCAAATTTTTGTGATCAGTCCACACCTGGAAGGGGATTTTGTTGCCTTCCAGGAACTGTCGCCACGTGAGTAATGCCCAACATATCCCATATGCCTCCTTCTCCCATACGGGCCAGCGCTGTTCTGTTTCCGTGAGTTTCTTGGATGTATATGCACAGGGTTGCAATACTCCATCATCATTTTTTTGTAATAGAACAGCCCCCACTGCCACATCACTTGTATCTGCCTATATTACGAAGGGCTTGTCCATGTCTGGGTGTCTTAGTACTGGTTCGGCAGAAAAAAAGTCTCTTTAGTCTCTCAAACGCTGCTTGGCACACCATTGTCCATGTTAGTGGCTGGCTAGGTTTTACTGAGGATGCTCCCTTCATTTTTAGTAAGTTAGTGAGGGGCAAGGCTATCTGGGCAAATGAGGGGATGAATTGGTGGTAAAAGTTTGCAAAGCCCAGGAAACTTTGTAGTTGCTTTCTTGTGCGGGGTGGTGCCCAATCTAATACTGCTCTGACCTTCTCTGGGTCCATTTCAATGCCCTGGGGGGATATGCGATAACCTAGGTAGTCTATCCTTTTCTGGTGGAATTCGCATTTTGAGAGTTTGGCATATAGGTGGGCGGCTCGCAGCTTCTTTAAAAACCGCTCTGACAAGGTTGACATGTTCCTCTTTTGTTTTGGTGAAGATAAGAATGTCGTCCAAGTAAACAAGGACCCCCTTAAACAGGTGCTCCCTTAGAATGTCATTGATTAATTGCATAAAGACTGCAGGGCCCCCTTGTAATCCAAATGGCAAGACTTTGAATTGATAGCACCCCATGGGGCAGTTAAAAGCAGTCTTCCTTTCGTCCCCTTCCTTAATTCTCATGTGATAGTAAGCTTCCCTTAGGTCTAGTTTAGAAAAAATTTTCCCTTTCGATAGGTGTGGCAGCATGTCTTTCATGAGGGGCAGAGGGTATAGGTTGCTTTCACTGATTGTATTCAGGGCCCTATAATCCACGCATAAACGTAAGGAGCCATCCTTCTTCTCTCTAAAAAGGACTGGGGCAGCCACTTTAGGCTTGGCTGGCTCAATGAAACCTCTCTCTAGGTTTTTTTTTATGAATCTTTCCATTTCCTCCTTCTCCTTTGGGCTCATGGAGTATAATCTGGGCTTTGGGAGTTTTGCCCCAGGCTTGAATTCAATGATGCAGTCTGTGGGTCAGTGGGGGGGGGGAAGCTCATTCGCCCTCTCCTCACTGAAAACTTCAGCAAGGTCTCTGTATTCCTCTGGTATTTCTGTTAGTCTCTTTTCCTCTCCTATGGATGCTTTTTCTATTCTTGATTCTGGTAGTCTCCCTTGGGGTTTTAAGTCCATAGGGTCCCCCTTCGGGAATTTCATTTCTGTTGTCCTGCAATTTACCCAGGGGTTCCATTTTTTTAACCATTCCATCCCTAGGATCATTGGGCATTCCATGCCTGGGGTCACCACAAACGTTATGTCCTCCTCATGTTTGCCCTAGAGAGTGGCTAGGGTAGCTAGCCAGTTAGATGGATCCATAGCCACCCCCCGCTATGGATCCATCTAACTGGCCAAATGAGATTGGTTGTTCCAGTCTCCTCGATGGGATGCCCAGATTCCCCACTAGTGTTGGGCTAATGAGGCAGCGGGTGCAGCCAGAGTCTATTAAGGCTTTCACCTTCACAGCTTCAGGCATGGGGGGAATTAATATCGTCACTGTCTTGAGGATGGGTGTGATGTGTCCACTTACCAGGAGTTTGCCCTCCGAGCTGTCATCTGAGGCGTCCACCGGCCCTGCGGTGTAGGCTGGAGTTCTTTCCCCTTGGTGAGCAGAAGTGGGGGGGGGTTCCGCAATTTCCATCATTCTCATGGCAGTTTCTTTTGGCTTAGCTGAAGACTTTCCGGATTTGCTGATTGGGGATCTGTCTGGGTTGTGCTGGGGGGCTTTGGAGTGGCATTCTACAGCTTGATGCCCTTCTCTTCCGCACTTGAAACACCCCATTTACTTCTTGGCTGTAGCCGGTGGTTTCACTGGTTCATGTGTCAACTCAGGTGGGGAGTGGCTCCATTGTTTTCCTCGGCGGTGTCTTTTCAATATGTCAATCTCTGCTTCCTCTGCCAACATGTACCATTCCTCAAGTTGGTGTGGGTCCCCTCGGGGCAGGCAAGCATCATATAGATCATAATTTAGTCCGTTTTTGAAATGGCTAAGGAGGATGTCTTCTGGCCAGTTCAGTTTGCTGGCAATGGCCCGGAATTCTTGTGTATATTCAGCCACCGGGCGTTTGCCTTGCCTCATCATTTTTATCCTTTCACAGGCTTTGCGATCAGCCAGGGGGTCTTCAAATCGTCTTCTTAGAGAGGACATGAAACGGTTGAAGTTGCTGAGTTCTGGGGCATTGGAGTCATGCAAGTTCACCACCCAATCTGCAGCCGGTCCATCCAGGGCAGATTGCACGATCCGGATGCGGGCTTTGTTGCTGGGGATGTCCTGCCCATATTCCTCCATGTAGCTGAGGACTTGGGTTAGGAAAAACCCCAAGCGTGTTGGCTCCCCTTTGAATTTCACCTCCAACAGAGGACATCTTGGAATGGATCGGTGCCTCCGTTGTTGGTGGTAGTGTCTTCCGTCCAGATCACCATCTATGGTCCAGTAGGGGGTGGGGACTACTGGATCAGCAGATGTCCCCGGGGTTGCAGGTTCCACTTCCCCCTCGGTGTCTCTCCCTTTGCGGCTCCAGGAGCTGGGGCTGCCATAGGACTCAGGATTCTCCTCTCCTAGGGAGCTGAGAGTTCTCTTCATCAGGTCAATAGCTTTCTCTAGGATCCAGTTTGAGTACGGTACCCAGCTTTCTCCCTCTTCACTTGTGTGCAGGGATTTCTCCATCTCCTGCTTCCATTCTGGTTGCTTGGTCCCCCGTCTCAGGGTCACCTTTCTTGATTCCTTTCTCCACTCACTTTTCTTTCCAATGCCCATTGACCAGCAAGGTTTGTGGTCCCGTGTCTCCACCACTTCTTCTCCTGAGGAATCTGACCTCTCGGATCCCAACATCTGGCAAGGTTCTAATTGGGTCAGCGGCTCTCTTTTCAGGGAGTTTTCCCCCTTTCTTGCTCCCTTGTCTGACATGGTAATTTTTTGCAAAATCCCCCGGGAAGGGTCTCCCTTCCAGGTGGATTAATTTTGCAAGTCCTGTCTAATTAAGGACCCACACCACTTTGCATCTTAAGAAGACAGAACTCTTGGAATAATTCTTCCAACAGGAATCCTTTATTAAGAGAAAATGGTTGCAGGTGTTCTAAACAGGACTTGGGGTCCAAGCTCTCCCATTCAAGGTTTTAAGGGGTTTCCCAGTAGCCCCACCCAATCCCCCCTACTTCCAGCAACAGTCTCAGGCATTACATTTCCAACCCCTTTTCCTTTCTTCAGAGAAAACTACATGAAAGATAATAGCCCCCTTTGTTATGATTAGGCCTTTTTGGTGCTATCCACATTCAATCCCTTTGAAGTTGTACCGAAGGAAGTGAGGGCCATAAAGCCCCTTTGTTCACCCCCTTCCCTTCCTTGTATGACAGAATCCAGAGAAGGCAGAAATGGGGTTTTCTATAATTGATAACTAGAGATGAAATATAATTGGATTCTGACATAATGCCTGCATTTAATTCCTTTCCCAAAAGGAGCTATTTCATACAGCATGCAGGAATTTTTTTTTGCATGCATGTATGTGTGTATGAGTTTGTGCACCAAAATGGTTTTAAAATTGTGGTAGAAAACTCCCTTGGCATTTCAGCCCACTGACAAGCCAAGATGAGGCAAAGCCTGTACTACATTTTGCTATAAAGTGAAGCACCTTTCTGAGGAGCTGGAGAAAAAGAAATATGCCAAAATTCCTTTTCTTAAAATTAATGATGCCATAAATGATATGAACAAGACTTCATAATCTAGAGATCACAGGAAAAGATAGCATTGTCCCACTAGTGAGGACATACATGGAATATTGCATTCAGGTGAGGTTACCATGAAACAAAGATGCAGAGACCCTACAAAAGGTGCAGAGAAGAGCAATGAAGATGATAAGGGATTTGGAGACTAAACTGATGAGCTATATATATATCTAGTGGATCAAAGAAAGGATTAGGGGTGACATAATAGATGTCTTTCAGTATTTCAGGAGAAGACAAAGAGAAGAGGGGGTTGACTTATTCTCCAAAGCACTTGAGAGCAGGACAAGCAGGTGGGAGCTCATTAAAGTGAGATCCAACCTGGAGCTAAAGAAAAATTTCCTGACAGGGAGAAGACTTAATAAATGGAATAGTTTGCCTCCTGGACTTATGGGTGCTCTATTGCTGGAGATTTTGAAGAATAGACTGGACAACCATTTGACCAGGGTAGTTAATGTTTCCTACCCTGAGCAGGGTGTTGAAGACCTGAGGTTCCTTCCAGGCCTATGATTATATGATGATGAGACTAACCCAGAAGATTCCAAATGAAGGTCATGTGACTGCAGCAGCATCTCAGCAGTCCAACAGTAGCCAGTAGCACTGAAGTGGTCAAAATTTACCAAATTTCATTTTCTCTGGTGTCACAAGTCCTGGATTTTGGACACATTCTGAAATTTAGCTCATTTGAAATACCTTGGTTCAAAAATTGTTTGAACCAAGGTATTTCCCTATTATGCATCATTTTGCCCAGTTGAAGGTCATGACAACAAGGGTTTCAGTAATATACAGATTTTTCTAAAGTGTACTGTATTAACAATAGAGGTTTATCAACCACTGACCCTAAAGCTATGATATGATTTCACCCAAAATTGTGATAATAGTTATTAACACAGAGATTTTATTTCTGTCTTCTGGTTTGCAATTATGGTGCTGCTGGACGTGTGGCGTGATCGCTCTCTTGGTTTTCACCTGCCGGGGGACCCTGAAGACGGTAAAGGCGACGAGTGCGAAGAGGACCCCCGAGTGATCATGGAAGGGAAGCAGCCCTCCCATTTGATCTGGGGCAGCTCTTCAAATTGATGGGGAAAAGATCGGCCATCAACATAGACAATCATTAAGCTGCTGACAGCCAAGGCCAAATTCACTAACAAGCACTTCGAAAGCAATGTGGAGGAATTGGGTGAGATTTTACCTTCTCTGTACCCCAAGTATTTTTCCTGTTAAAAGCTTCCTAAAAACTTTTCACCCAGTGAGGAGAGAAAGGGAAGGGAAATTTTTCCTCCCACCCTTTAAAATGGCGGCATTTGACTACTTGGGAAAACAAAGTATTGAAAAGAACAACTTAATATAATTGGACTTACATCCTTTTGGAATTTGGGACCTAAAAAATTCCTACTCTTACAGGGACCTGCTATTTTATTTACTTGTAAAAAAAGAAGAAAAAGAACTTAAATTGGATAAAAATCTAGCCTGGGACTTGAAAAAGACTTTAAATGCTATCAGGAACATCTTGTGGGAAAGCTTGGTACAGCAATTTATTACTCTTGTTCATAGCCCAGATCTGACCTTGGTATTATCTAAAAGAGATTAAAAGTTGAGAGAGCAACTGGGTAATGAAATTGGTTTTTAGGCATTGTGGAGGTGAACACTTACTGACTCTTGGTTAATAAATAGTCTTCACTAAAATTCCATCTATAATCAGAAACAGAGGAGGAGAGCAAAAAACTTCAGCTATGTTTAAACTTATACTTGAAAAAATTCTTTTTTATTCTTTTTTTATTGAAAATTTTTAAAAGTTTTTACAAATAACAACACAAAAAAAACAAAACAAAACAACCCTCACCCAACCCCTCCCAAATCACCCCCTCCATCCCCCCCCCCCGAGCTTCTCAGAACTGAATATAGGCTTAATTAAAATTTTAAGAAAACTAAACAAATTTTAACAATTTGTAAAATAATTAATAATAGGATATATATAATGTAAACATTAAGAAAAAAATATTTAAAAAGAAAAAGAAAAAAAAAGAAAAGAAAGAAAATGAAAAAGAAATAAGAAAAAGAAAAAAGAAGAAAGAAAGAAAGAAAGAAAGAGAAAACAATCTATAAAATATCAAAAATTACGTACAAGTTACAAAAAAGCTAAATAATATTTTTTTAAATCCAATTTATATTGTATAAAACTTATCCATTTTTCCCATACAGCCAAAAACTTCTCTTGCGGTTGCTCCTTTAAAAAAGCCGAAATCTTTGCCATTTCTGCCAAATAAGAAACTTTAAAAAACCACTCTTGCAAAGTAGGCAAAGATTCCTTCTTCCAATATTGCCCTACTAACAGCCTTGCGGCTGTAATCAAATTTAACATTAAAATAACCTCCTTAGCATCACAATCAGTAACAATACCTAACAAAAATAACTGCGGAGTGAATTTTACCCTCCTTCTAAAAATTCTTTGAATATTCCACCATATCTTGATCCAAAAAGCTTTTATGTTTTTACACGTCCACCAAGTATGATAATAAGTGGCGTCCAAACAGCCACATCTCCAACACTTAGGCTGTAAATCAGGGTACATAATAGACATTTTTTGTGGATCAAGGTGCCATCTATAAAACATCTTATAAAAATTCTCCCTTAAATTCTGGGCTTGTGTAAATTTAACATTCCTCACCCATATAATTTCCCAGGTATCCAGTGGGATTGGTTCACCAAAATTTTGTGCCCATTTAATCATACAATCTTTAATTAATTCAGATTCTGAATCCAATTCCACTAGGACCCCATAAACCCTCTTAATGTGAGTTTGTCTTTGGTCCTTTACTTGTTTAAAAAGATTTTCATCTTCTCTAAGCCAGCCCACATTACAATCCGTCTTCCATCTGTCCACTATTTGTCTATATTGAAACCATGAATAGGTAATATTTTCATGTGTTAAATCTTCCAAAGATTTTAACTGCCAACTCTGACCATCCCATCTAAGTAATTGTGTATAAGAAACCCTATCCATTTTAACTCCTCTCGTTATCCCCTCTATCGCATGCCAAGGTATGGCCCATAAGGGTATTTTAAAATCACTCTTGTAATACTTCCTCCAAACCCTGAGTAAGGAAATCGTTATAATATGTGATTTAAAAGCTCTATCCACTTTTTTATTAAAAATTAAATAGGCATGCCATCCAAAAAGTAAGTCCCAACCCTCCAGATGGAGTATGTCTACATTTGTTAAATTTACTCAATCACTAATCAAAGTTAAAACCACAGCATCATAATATAATTTCAAATTCGGTACCTTGAGTCCACCTCTCTCACGGAAATCTTGCATAATTTTAAGCTTTACCCTTGGTTTTCTCCCTGCCCAAATAAATTTATTAATACCTTTCTGCCATTCATTTAAATTAAGTTCATTCTTTAAGATAGGTAACATTTGAAACAAAAAAAGAAATTTTGGTAAGACATTCATTTTAATCACTGCAATTCTACCCATAAGAGATAACTGTAACTTATCCCAGTTCTTCAGATCTTTCTGTACCCTGATCCACAACTTTTCATAATTATTCTTATACAGTTTTGCATTAGAAACAGATAAAGTGACCCCCAAGTATTTTACCTTATCAACAACTTCAAAATCTGTTAGATTAACCAAAATCTGCTTATCACGGTTAGTCATATTTTTAGGTAATATTTTAGTCTTATTATTATTAATTTTAAAACCTGAAACACATCCATATTGGTGAATCAATTGTAATAATTTTACTACAGAGTAAGTAGGATGAGACAGAGTAACCACCAAATCATCTGCAAAAGCTCTTAACTTATATTCTTTTTTGTTAACTACTATTCCTTTTATTTCTTGGGACTCCCGAATTTTGATCAACAAAATTTCCAATGTTAAAACAAACAATAACGGTGATAGTGGACATCCCTGTCTTGTGCCTTTTTCTATTGTAAAAACCTCTGACAAACCCCCATTAACAATGAGTTGAGCAGTTTGTTTTTGATATATAGCACCTAGAGCTTGTGATATTTTTTCTCCAAAATTCATTTCCTTAATTAATCTTAACATAAACTGCCAATTCAGTTGGTCAAAGGCTTTTTCAGCATCTAAAAATATCAGCCCTGCGGAGATTTGATTGTTCTTATCTAGAAATTCTAATAAATTAATAATTTGTCTGACATTATTTTTCATATACCTTCCAGTTATAAAACCCGATTGATCCTTATGTATAAGCTGCTGCAGAACCCTCATAAACCTATTAGCTAAAATTTTTGCAAAGATCTTATAGTCCACATTTAAGAGAGATATAGGCCTATAATTCTTTGGTAAGGTAAGATCCTGATCCTCTTTTGGAATCAAAGATATAAAAGCACTGCACCATGACGGAGGAATCTCTAAACCCTGTAATATATTATTAAAAAGCTCGCTTAAAGGTCTAGTCATTTCTTCTACTAAAGGTTTATAATAAATAGATGTCAAACCATCCGTACCCGGCGCTTTACCTAATTTTAATTGCTTAATGGCTGTCACAATTTCCTCATTAGTAATTAAACCATTAATTTCTTGTTTCTGATCTTCTGTTAGTTTAGGAAAATTAGCCTTACTTAAATAGTTATTTATATCTAAAGTTTGTACATTGGTGCTCTTATATAATTTCTGATAATAATCTAGAAAAGATTTCTTAATCAACTCTTTCTGGTAGACCAATTTACGATTATAATTTATTTTATCTATAATTCTCTGTCTCTGTTTCTTTCTTAATTGATAGGCCAACCATCTCCCTGGTTTATTAGCATTACAGAATGTATTTTGTTTCATAAACATTAAATTAGTTGCAGCTTGGTCAGCCATCAACATATTAAATTGTGTTTTTAACAACTTTATAGCTTCTTTAACCTTTTCATCTGAAGGGTTTAAAATCAAAGACTTCTCTTTTAGCTTAATCTCATCTTCTAATTCTTTACATTTCTGGGTCTGCTTTTGTCTATGAACATTATTCATTTTTATCAAAATCCCACGCATAAAGGCTTTACCTGCATCCCATACCATTGACATTGATGTTCCCTTATACATATTTAAAGCAAAATAGTCCTTTAAACACTCCTTTAATTTTTGAACATTTTTTTCTTGTTTAAATAAGTTCTCATTCACCCTCCACGATCTCCTCTCCTCTTTTTCAGCAGCCAATTCCATCCAGACTGGACTATGATCCGTCAATGACCTAGGAAAAATTTTTACGTTCTTCACCCTATTATATAAATCAGTTGTAATCAAGAAGAAATCAATCCTTGAAAAAGATTGGTGTCTATCTGAGAAAAAGGTGAAGTCTCTTTCCTCTTGGTTACGTTCACGCCAATAGTCTCTCAACTCCCAATCCTCTTTCAAATCAAAAAAAGCTTTAGGTAATTTAACCTGTTTAAAAAAAGTAGAAGAACCTTTTTTATCCTTTTGTGTATCTAAAACACCATTCCAGTCTCCCATTAATATCACAGACCTATAGTCCAGCAAAGTTATTTTCTGATGTAATAATCTATAAAATTGTTCCTGTTGCTGGTTTGGTGCGTACAATCCCACTATAAGTATTTTCTTACCATATAAGCGAAGTTCAATCATAACATATCTTCCTTGAGGATCTGATTCTACCAGACAAGCTGGTAGACTTTGCTTAACATAAATAACCACACCCCCTTTTTTTCCAGGGGCAAAAGATACAAAGTGAGATCCCAAGCGAGCATTAGCTAAATATTTTTGATCTTTAAGTAAAATATGAGTTTCCTGCAAGCAGATAATATCATTATTATGTTGCTTTAGATAATGAAAGATTTTCTTTCTTTTCTGCAGGGAATTAAGACCATTAGCATTCCAGGTCAGGAACTTTGCCATCTCCCTCAACCAGGAGCCTGGAGAAGACTGCCTGAAGATCTGCCACTGAAGAATGTGTTGCAGAGCTCTTGGGTCTTGCTCCTCCCACCGGCATTGAAACACTCTCATGAGAAGATTCTTTAGCTTCTTTCTTCTGTTGTTCCTTTTCCTTACGTTTATGTGCTGCACGGGTCATTCTCTGCTCTTTGACCTCTATTTGACGCTGTCATTCCACCTGTAATTTTCCTTCAGACTGCTGTTCCACCTCCTTGCCGCCCAAAGCTTGCTGGATCATAGATGAAGATGAGCCTGCTCCCAGGACCGTGTTATAGAATTCTTTAGCTTTGGCAACCGTATTAAGTCTGTATCGTGTCCCCGCATGGCTCAAAACAATACCCATCGGAATCTCCCATCTGAATGGCATCAATCTTGTTTTAAGTTCATTAGCTAAAAAAGCAAAATCTTTTCTATTTCTTAAAATTTTTGATGGGATTTCCTTTAGAATAATAACATCTTGGGCAGCAATCTGGAACCTCTTATTATAAAAAGCTTGTATAATCTCATTACGCAGAGACCTCTTGGTGAAGTAAATCACCACATCTCTTGGCAGATTCTTTTATTTCGCAATCCAGGAGTTAACTCTGTAAATTTTTTCCACTTCTCTACGTAATTCATCTTTATCTGTATTCAAAACAACAGCTAGATCATTAATGACCATCTCCATCAGATCTTGATTCTTATCTTCTTTGAGACCCCTGATTCTCAAAGCATATTCCATTTGTCTATACTGAGACATGAGAATGTCATCTTTTTTTCCATATCTTGAAATTTATACTCAAGGAAATCTACTTTCTCTTCAACTTCTTCCACTCTGGAGTCCAACTTCACGACCACAGAAGCCAATCCTGATAAAGCTGAGACTATGTCTTGCCTCAGAATAGTATTATTCTGCACTAAAAGCTCCTTCATTTCCTCCTTCATTTCCTCTTTACTTTCAGACTTGCTCTGTTCCAGAAGTTGCTTCATTTCCTCCCTGATTTGGGACACAGCATTTCCCATTATATCTTTAATATCTGGTGCAGACAAACCTGGAGGGGGAGGAGAAGATGGAGGTGTAGCCTTAGGTTGCTGCACCGGTGGTGTAACTTTAAGTTGTTGTTGTACAGTTGCAATTACAGGAGAAGAAACCACCTTAGAGACTATGGAAGCTGGTTGTCTCTTTGAAGCCATTTTTTTTTTTTAAAATCTTATTCTCTCTTTCCTTCTCCTTAAAAAAGAAAATACTAAAATCCTTAAAATTAAAAAAAAAGAGACCAGGGAGAGTGCAAAAAAAAAAAAAAAGGAACTTCCAAAGCACTTAAAAAAGAAAAAGAAACTTAAAAGAGAGTTCATTTAAGTCCGTCTTTTCTTTCCGGAAATAAGAAAAAAAAAGCACTTTCAAAACGCCATTTTACTTTCACTCTCACTCTTCACCTGAAAAAAAACAAAAGAAAAAAGAATCAGCATAAGCTAAAAAAGAAATAAGAAAAATAAATTTGATGATGTAATCTGAGATATGTTCTAAAGATTTGATATTGAACTATTGATTAACCCAATCACCATGTTGCCTTCCAAATACTCAAATGTAAAACTGGAAAACCAATAAAATATTTAAAAAAAGATATTTTATTTCTACTGCAGTGATGGATCTAATCTGATCAAATTTCATGCAAATGGAAGTTTATGCAAGTTTTAGTGAACATGAATCTCCTTATTGGTTGTGAGTTTATATCATCTAAATTACATGAGTAATAAACATGTTCCATTCTTTGACATTAATATCTCTTTGTAAGCAACTCATTTGATTTTGAAATCTCTTTTGGGACAACACACTGAAATGGAGATGCCATCTGAGACCAGATCCATAAATGAAATGCCATCATTGCACTGCTATCACAATCAAGGAGCATTGAATGTTGAAGAGATACAGTAATTGCCCTGAGTGCCAAAGGCTTCTGCTTTGGTAAGGAGCAGATTTCAGAACTAAAAACAGTCATAAAAAAGCATTTTTTAAAATTTGTGTCTCTGTAATATTCTTGTTGCTTCTAATCTTCCCCAAAAGGATATGGATACAGTCAGCTTTGTTACTATTAATGCCTTTGCTTAATAGGGTTTTATTGCTTTTGTCATGGAATTGAAGCTGGAATTTGGATTGGTATCACTGAATCCAAAGTGAAGACCTGGCAATCAGAACGTAATGGACTCATATGCTTCAGTTAGAGAGATGGTTTACAGATTTATGTTCGTTGTTTAATAAAATATTTTTGTCAAATGATGACTAGGAAGAGTGTGTTTACATTTTAATGATTTTCATTTGATTTGCTTATTGCTTAGGAAATGCATAATTTTATGTGCACACTCCACATGTTTTGTTTTAAAGGTAACTGTTACTTCACCTTTGGTCAGCACAAAATGCCATATTCTCCTCTTGTCTCATATGGATATGATTTCAATATTTACTTTGGTGTGGCTGCATAAAGGACAGCAGAAGTTTGTCCTTTTTTTGAAGAATTTGTATTGATTTTTTAGTACAATTCAAAAGTACTTATTCAACAAAGTGTTGTCTGAGTTTATCATTCACTAATACAGATTTATCCTTCATGGATTACTGCCTTGTCGTGGTGAAGAGGCTTGTGTAACTCAATGAAGCTATGAGCTATGCCGTGCAGGGCCATCCAAGACAGACAGGTCACGGCAGAGAGTTCTGACAAAATGTGATCCACTGGAGAAGGAAATGGCAACCCACTCCAAGTATCTTTGCCATGAAAACCCCATGGACAGTACCAAAAGGCAAAAAGATATGATGCTGGAAGATGAGCCCTTCAGGTCGGAAGGTGTGCAATATACTACTGAGGAAGAGCAGAGGACTACTACTAGTAGTGCCAGAAAGAGTGAAGCAACTGTGCCAAAGCTGAAAGGATGCTCAGCTGTGGTTGTATCGGGTGGTGAAAGGAAAGTCCAATGCTGTAGAGATCTTTTCTCCATAGGAACCTGGAATGCAAGATCCATGAATCAAGGCAAACTGGACGTGGTCAAACAAGAGATGACGAGACTGAACATCAACATCTTAGGAATCAGTGAACTAAAATGGACAGGAATGGGTGAATTTAATTCAGAGGACCATCAGGTATATTACCGTGGACAAGAATCTCTCAGAAGAAATGGAGTAGTCTTCATAATCAATAAAAGAGTAGGAAAAGCAATACTAGGATACAATCCCCAAAGTGACAGAATGATCTCAATGCGAATCCAAGGCAAACCATTCAATATCACAGTAGTCCAAGTCTGTGCCCCAACCACTGGTGCGGAAGAGGATGAAATTGACCCTATGAAGCCCTATAGAATCAACACCAAAAAATGATGTCCTTATCATCATGGGGGATTGGAATGTTAAAGTAGGAAGCCAAAAGATAACTGGAATAACAGGCAAGTTTGGCCTTGGAGTACAAAATGAAGCAAGGTACAGGCTTATAGAATTTTGTCAAGAGAATATGATGGTCATAGCAAACATTCTTTTCCAACAACCCAAGAGGCGGTTCTACACATGGACATCACCAGATGGTCAACATAGAAATCAGATTGATCATGTGCTCTGTAGCCAAAGATGGAGAAGCTCTATACAGTCAGTAAAAACAAGACCAGGAGCTGACTGTGGCTCAGATCATGAGCTTCTTGTTGCAAAATTTAGGCTTAAATTGAAGAAAGTAGGGAAAAACAGTAGGCCACTCAGGTATGAACTAAATCATATCCCTGATGAATACACAGTAGAGGTGACAAATAGATTTAAGGAATTAAATCTGATAGACAGAGTGCCTGAAGAACTATGGACAGAGGTTCACAACATTGTACAAGACGTAGCAACTAAAACCATCCCAAAGAAAAAGAAATGCAAGAAAGCAAAATGGCTGTCTGAGAAAGCTTTGCAAATAGCTGAGGAAAGAAGGGAAAGAAGAAAGGCAAGGGAGAAAGAGAAAGATACACCCAATTGAATGCAGAATTCCAGAGAATAGCCAGAAGAGATAAGAATGCCCTATTAAATGAAGTGCAAAGAATAGAAAAAAACAATAGAATAGGGACAACCAGAGATCTCTTCAAGAAAATTGGAGATAAAAAGGGAATGTTTCATGAAAAGATGGGACTGATAAAGGACCAAAATGACAGGGATCTAACAGAGGCAGAAAAGATTAAGAAGAGATGGCAAAATTATACAGAAGAACTATACAAGAATGAGCTTAGCATCCCTGATAACCACGATGGGGTGGTCACTGACCTCGAGCCAGACATCCTAGAATGTGATGTGAAATGGGCCTTAGGAAAGCTGAGCAACAACAAAGCTAGTGGAGGTGACAGTATTCCAGCTGAGCTATTCAAAATCTTAAAAGACGATGCAGTAAAAGTGCTACACTCAATTTGCCAGCAAATTTGGAAAACTCAACAGTGGCCACAGGATGGAAAAGGTCAATTTACATTCCAATTTCAAAGAAAAACAATGCCAAAGAATGCTCAAACTATCGCACCATTGCACTCATTTCACACGCAGGTAAAGTTATGCTTAAAATCCTACAAGCTAGATTCCAGCAGTATGTGGATCAAGAACTTCCAGAAGTACAGGCAGGATTTCGAAGAGGCAGAGGAACTAGAGATCAAATTGCCAACATACGCTGGATCATGGAGAAAGCTAGGGAGTTCCAGAAAAACATCTACTTCTGCTTCATTGACTATGCTAAAGCCTTTGATTGTATGGATCACAACAAACTGTGGCAAGTTCATTAAGAAAACCAAGATTATGGCATCCAGCCCTCTCAATTCGTGGCAAATAGATGGGGAAGAAATGGAGGTAGTGACAGATTTTATCTTCCAGGGCTCCAAGATCACCACAGATAGGGACTGCAGCCAAGAAATTAAAAGATGCTTGCTCCTGGGGAGGAAAGCTATGGCAAATCTAGACAGCATACTAAAAAGCAGAGACATCACCCTGCCAACAAAAGTGCATATAGTCCAGGCCATGGTTTTCCTAGTTGCAATGTATGGCTGTGAAAGTTGGACCATAACAAAGACTGAGCACAAAAGAATTGAGACCTTTGAACTATGGTGCTGGAGAAGACTCCTGCGAGTCCCCTGGACTGCAAGGTGATCAAATCAGTAAGTCCTAGAAGAGATCAACCCTGACTGCTCTTTAAAAGGCCAGATCCTGAAGTTGAAACTTAAGTACTTTGGCCACCTAATGAGAAGGAACGACTCACTGGAGAAGGGCCTAATGCTGGAAAGATTGAGGGCAATAGAAGAAGCAGATGACAGAGAATGAGGTGGTTGGATGGAGTCACTGAAGCAGTAGGCGTGAGCTTAAATGGACTCCAGAAGATGATAGAGGACAGGAAGGCCTGGAGGAACATTGTCCATGGCATCACAATGGGTCGGACACGTCTTCGCAACTAACAACAACAAAATACAAATTGAATTCCTAATCCCTTATTCTTTTCTCTAGCCATTGATAAAATAAGTCCCAAGTTTGAAAATATTCTGTTTCTTCTTTTTCTTTCAACCTCAGAGTAAGTCTGTCCATTTCCACACAATCTAATATTTTTAAAATTATTTTTCCAATATTGTGTAAATATGATTCTTGCTGCTGTTATGACATGTAAAATCAAGTATATAATTTATTTATCAAGCTTTTCTGGCATTATACCTAATTTAAAAAGTTCAGGTTTAAAATCTACATGTTTTTTCCTAGCCAAGTATGTATTTTTGTCCAATATCTCTTTGCTTTAATACGTGTCCACCATACATGGTAATAAGTACCTGACGTGATTACATTTCCAACATCTATCTGATATATTTTTAAACATTTTTGCTAGTCTTGGTGGTGGCAAGTGCCATCTATAAAATATTTTATATAAGTTTTCTTTGTAAGAGGATGACATTGTCAATTTATAATTCAATAAAACATTATACATTTTCTTGACCTCAGGTTTGCCGACGCAGTCACCATGGACATTTGGAAGGTGAGCTTTATCTTCCATGTCTGATTTCTCTTCACTGGGGGACCCTGGAAAAGGTTATCTGAAATGTTGAAATACCTTGGATTATAAAATTTTGTTTGACAAACAACTTTTACTAGAAAGACTATTTATCAACATGTGAAAGAGTTGGATGAAGACCAGGAAAAAATTCTTTCCATGTTGAAAGCAATATATGAAACCATTCTCTTAGCTTGTGATAGAATGAGATCTAATATAAAAGATAAAGATGCCAGCTTAGATACACAAATCCAAACTTTGACTACAACCAAAGAACCAGCAATGTAGAAGATAAAAGAAGAAGTGGGACAATCAAATACTAAGACAGAGGACTCAATTGACCAACAAATACAGCTGATGGAAAATCCAGAAAAGGAAGTGTGACAACACTGAAAATGGAAATGACTTTCTATATAATTTAGAAGAAATTTGAGAAAGAACAGATTGAATGGAAGACAAATATATCAGAGCAAACATGGGGAACTGGAATAACAGGGAGACAATTTAACGGATACAAATGGGCTAGTCCTTTCAGAAAACTGGCAATTAAATGGTCTCCTTCATTTCAAATAACATATACAATAATAGAGGGAGATCTACTTGATGATCTAAAAGCACTGATGTAGAAGCCTAGTTGGCAAAGGAAGAAAGCCAGAATAAGGTTGAAGAAAATTGGGGGTTTTGACTTACTAGAAGGGATTTCATATTATTAATTAGACAGTTAAGGGGAGATGTTGAGATAAGGGGAATTTTGATTATTAGATTTAAAATACTTGCAAATTAGTTGAAATTAAGGATTTTATCTGTTTAATATTTAAAAATTAGACCTAAAAGGGAAAAGAAAATGAATTATCATGAATATGTTTATTTATTGATTAACCCAGGTAATATACATAATGATTTTGATTTATTAAAGGGGATAATGTATTATTAAATAGATAATTTAATATGGTGGGAAACAGATATTTTTTAGGAAATAGAACAAGATTATATTCAAATAGATATAATGTGTATTTTGGATATTATATTTTGTTATGAATTGAGATAAGGGAAATCTTGGTTACCCAAAGCCTGAAAATTATACATATTAAAGGTTAAATTGGAATATTGATGAGAAATTAAAAGTGGGCAAAAATTAATAACAGGATATGGATTGTTTATGAAGATTGAATGTAATTAAGATATGTATAAGCTAAAAATGTATTGATAAATGTAATAATGATGTTTTTATTAAGTTGATATAACTAGAATTGTACTAGCTTGAATACAAGACAGTAAATGTTAAGGGAAAAAGAGAAGAAATATCTGATGTTGTAACCTGAGATTTGCACTAAAGATTTTGTTATCAAACTATTGATTAACCCAGTCACCATGTTGCTTTTTAAATACTTAAATGTAAAACTGGAAAATTAATAAAATGTTATAAAAAAGTTATATATTTTCTTAATTAGTTTCTCATCAGAGGTTAATAATATCTGATCAAACAAGGTCTGCTCTTTATAAAATCTGTACAATTTAACATCTTTATCATATTTCAATTGCATTTGTAAATATGCCAACCATGACAGATAAATAGCCTGATTTTCCATCTCTTGTTTAGAATTTAAATTCTATTCAGAGTTTAGAATATTTTTATATGTCCATATTTTCTCAAGACTGACTAAATTTGGAGTACAAATGCTTCCATTGTTGAAAGCCATCCTGGAATGTTCAAGTATATTTTACATTTTATTTTTCCCGTTAGTAATAATGCATTTCTAATATAGTGGTTTTGAAAATATTTATAAATTTTATTTTTCCCATAATATATTTGAAGGGACATGACTTATAACTCGGTTGGCACAGTTTTGGCAGGCAGTGGGTTGCTCTCCTCAAAGCGCCCATAGGCTGGGCCAGGTGGTGCAATGCTTGTCAGGGTGTGAGGAGGCAGGTAATGTTGATTCTCATGCTGCTCGCAGGCCTCCTCCCTCAGAGCCCAACAAGCCGGATATGTGAAATAGGCGAGGGCCATTTACTGGCCACTTCTAGGCTATGATGCATTTGTTCATTCCTCATGAAGAGTGGCACCTCCCCAGCTATGCTACTTGCCTGTTTTTCTCTGCCTCTCATCTCAAATATTTTCCTGTCACTCTGTTAGGAAGGAAGGAAGGAAGGAAGGAAGGAAGGAAGGAAGGAAGGAAGGAGGAGAAGGAAGAGAAGGAAGAAGATAGGAATGAGAGGGAGGGAGGGTCTGAGGGAAGTCCTGCCTTATGCCCTTTTGCCATCCCCTTGCCACCTCCTCCTCCTGGCCTATCCTGGAGGTCTCCCATCCTATCGCTAAGGATGCTTTGGTTACAAAGCCGGGTCTCCTCGCATGGAGAGGGAGTGGACCTCCCTCTGACCCACTCACTTTGCCCCTCTGCACCCACCATGAGCAACCTGGCTAAGGAGAGCAAGCAAAGCAGCAGCAACTTTGAGAAGGAGGTAAGGGGAAGTGGGTTAGGTGCCGTGGGAGCTCGAGGCCAGGCTGGGCGTTTGACCTCTGCTGCCCTGGGCTCTGGGCAGCCTGCACCACTGTCCATTCCCTCTGCATGGCCTGAGAGGGACAGTGAGGCTCCTCCTGGTCCCACCCAGCTCTGCTGCAGACCCTCGGATCTGCCCTAGTCCTGCCCAGGCCCCCGCAGGCCCCCCTGATGTGAGCAATGTCGAGCTGGCCACGCCCACTTAGTGGGCCATACCTCCCCAGACATGCTCACTCAGTAGGCCACACCCACCCTGGCCACACCCACCCAGCCCCCCAAGGACAACCACAATGCTGATGCAGTCCTCAATGAAAATGAGTTTAATGCCCCTGAAATACAACTATCTTTTATTTCTGAGAGTTATCCATTCTTTTATCCACATTAGTACTGATACTTGATAATATAAAACCCACTCTGGCAAGCCAAAACCTCTATTTTCCTTAGGTTCTTGTAACATTTTCAATTTAATTCTAGGTTTCTTTTGTTTCTTTTGGTTCATCCAATAAACAATATAGCAACTGCTTTAAAAAGAAGGTTGCAGTTTATTGAAGAGCCAGACCAAAAGATGGTTCTGGCAGGAAAGAGGAGAGAAAAGAAGGGCTGAACACATGTGGGTTGTAGGTTTTTATACCCTCTGAAGCCTTTTGTTTGTTTCCTATTCCTGTTTTAGGCTTTGTATTTCCTGTGTCACGTATTCTGACCTGGGTGTGCCCTTTGGCCTTTGTGAGTTAATCCTACCATGTCCTATCTCAGATGGGGTAAGCAGATTTTAGGTCTTTGTCTTCCTAAGCTTCTAGCTCCAACTTTCCTGATGGTTTACATCTGCATTTGTACAGAGCTGGCTTCTGCTTGGGGGAGGGAGACCCGGGGGCAGGGTTGGTTTCTGCTTTTAAAATCCTTTTGAGAAAATATATTTTTCTGCCCTTTTAATATTTCCTTCTCTAGGGGGCTGATTTCCCACACTTTCCTTGCCAAATAAATTTTAAAATTAGAGAATTTAAGTCTTCAAATAATTTTTTTCTCCAGTTTTATTGGTATCATTTGAAATAAAAACAATATTTTTGGTAATATATTCATTTTCACCATAGCAATTTTTCCTAACATCGACAGTTGCAAGTTTTTCCATTTTTCCAACTTAAGTTTTATCTTCCTGCAAACGGATTACATGTTGAGCGCTCCTAGCACAACTCACATCAAACTCATCTTTTGAGAACAGATGTTGCCACCTCCAAAGCTGGTCTCTAGCTCTCTCTCACCACTCTTGGGGAAGCTACATGATCTTAGAATAAAACTGATCTATTAAAACTTCATCTCAGTCTTTTCCCAAGTATCAGGATGCACAATTGAGCTGGCTGGACTCACCTGCTCCAACAACATCCGATCTCTCAATCTCACAGGGGGGTTTGTAATATTCCGGACTCCAACAGAAATCAGTCTTCTGGCCTGCTATAGAGCCTTTGTAGAGAAGACCTCTGAAATTACTTCCACTCTGTTATTCTGCCTTCTAGGATCAGATTCGAGGATGAGGTAAGGGGCCGGCTGTTCCCAGTTTAATCTAACTGAGGCCCGCAAACACACCATCTCCTCTGGTTGTAATATCGTCTTCGTTTGATCTAATTTCCACAATTGCCTCACCCCTCTGCTGGGGCCTGTTGCTCCTGCACCAAGTGTCGATATACTGTCTGCACTGTGGGGTGCAAACTCCCTATGGCCAAGTCATTCCCTGTTGGGACAATTGGAGCGAGCAAATACCGAACTAAATTGGTATTTGTTCCCACAATCAATGAGCCCTGACTAGTTCCTGGGGGGTGAGTACACACAATGGCCAAGGTGTCAAAAGTCTCTGTATATCCAGCAATAGAGGGTCCAAATGTTAGCTGGATGGGCAGGTCTAAAGTTAGGCAAAGAGAGAGTTAGGATTTTAGTGGGAGGGAAGGGTTTTTTTTATAGGATCAGCTAGGAGAAATAAAAAGGGATTATATGGAGTGAGGTCAGAGAGGACCGAGGAGAGTAGACAAGGGAAGCTTCTGCCAGTGCCAGAGATTGATTGCCACCATTCTAGGCAAGTTGTTATCATCAAAGATGGATTAACATCGTCCTGGGCAAATTGTTGCCACCAGAGACTGGCTACCATTGTTCTAGCCAAGTTGCTGTCACCAGAGGCTGATTAACATCATTCTGGGCAAGTTGTTGCCATTAGAGATTGACTACCATCTTCCCTGTAAGTTCTTATTGCCTGAGATCAAACACCATCATCCCATGTGAGACACTCTTGAGAGAGAGCAACCATCACCGCCCCATGTGTGTGGCTGCCGATTGTGACTGAATACCAGCATATTATGTGCCCTGTTAGGCAGTGGTGCCAACGTGAGAGACCTCCTTGGACTGGCAGCCATTTGGAGGGGAGGTTCGGAGGGCACGGACTTAAACGGTCCCTATGGGGGTGGTGCTACATTGGTAAATAATTTTTTCCACATATTGAATCATTTTCTCCCATGAAATTTCTTCTATATCATACAGATTCTCGTAATATTCTTTAGTTACCTTTTTATTGCTTCATTTTTAAATTGTAGACAGCCTTTTTCATCTAATAAGTTGCTTATCAATTTTTTCTCCTGTTTTTTAAGTTTGTAAGCTAGCTATCTTCCTGGTTTATTTGCATTTTCAAAAAGTTTTGCGTTTTTAATTTGCTGTATCAATTTTTTGATTCTATTAAATTTAATTTATGTTTTATTGTTTCCATTAGTCTTTTCAGTATTTTCTTTTGTGGATTTATTTGTAGTTCTAATTCTAGTTTTTTAAATTCTTCCTTTAGCAGTATATATTGTTGTATTTTTTTCTTTGTTTTTTTCACAATGTATGTTATAGCTACATCTCTAAACTATGCTTTGGCTGTATTCCATACATTTTGTAATGTTGTATCTTCTTTTTTATTTTCTTTAAAAAAAGAGCTCCATTTCTTTTGTTGCTAATTCTATAAATTCCCTTTTTTTGGTAAACATTTTAATAATTTTCTAATTTTACAATCATAAATACTTAATAAACCACATGTTGTCTGGGTTCATTGGTAATTCAGTGGTACATATTAACTTTCTCAGTCTAGTTCCAATACTTCATCCAATGCTTCTTTGATCCTCTCTTCTTCCGGTGGTATGCATTTTTCCCACACTGGGCAAATACAATTCTTGTTACTGTTAATGCATATACAATTAAATATCTTCATCACATTTTTTTGGTATTGTACATAATATCAATAATGTCAATTTATAATATCTTTTCTAGCCAAAACATATCTCAATTGCATTTGCGCTTAAAATCCATTTGTTCCATCAGTATCCTGTTTTTCCCACTTTTTAAAAATTAATTTCCCATCAGTGTTCAAAATATCTCTATCACTTATAATTTTCTCATAATGTATTATATTTGGGTAACCCAAAGCTTCCCTTATTCAAACCCTTTTAGAATTTTCATATTTCTCATCTCATAACAAAATATAATATTCTAGTTAGAAATCCTATTCTTCTAGTTATAATGATACTTTTATTTCTAACAGTTATCTATTTTCTTAACTACATTCAAACATCTGTTTAATAATATAGTATCCTGTCTCTATTGTTTATAGTTTTCTCATAGTAAATTATATTTGGGTAACCAAAAGTTTCCCTTATTCAAATCCTCTTGGTATTTTCATATTTCTCTTTTCATACCAAAATATAGTATTCTAGTTATAAATCCTATCTTTCTAGTTATAATAATACTTTTATTTCTAACAATTATCTATTTTCTTAGCCATGTTCAAACATATATTTAATAATAATAATAGTAATAATAATAATAATAATAATAATAATAATAATAATAATCCCCCAGTGAGGCACTACCTTGACGTGGTTGTGGGGCTTGTGTACTCTGAGGAAGATGAGAGCTATGCCAGAGGTTCAACCATACTGGACAGGTCTCATCAGAGGAGTCAGACAAAGAGTGTCTCTCCCATAAAAAATATGGTGAGACGTAAATTTCAGAATGCCATACCGGCTCGGACGTCGCCCGGGTTAACAAGGTCCGCACTAGATATTGGAGTTCCTGGATATCTGGTGAAAAATGGGTTACAGGACTCAGGACTGTTGGCTGAGCAACCAGGGCCAGCAGCTGCAGAACTACTGGAAGAAAAGGTGTTTACCCGTCGCAGATACACAGTGATTGAAAACAAAGAAATAATGATCTGTTACTACAGATCAAGTCCAACAAGAAGAGGATATCTAAAACGAATGCACCAGTTCTGGAAAGAACAACATCCAGAATCAGAAATAACAGAACAGAGACTAGCAGATCAACGCCGATTTATAACACGAAATAAAGTATTTACAGAAACAGAATTGACGAACTGCAAAGGTTTACCCAGGGCAAAGAAATCAAAGCCTTACAAGAAGTAATTCAGAATGTAGAGGCAAACCAGGGGGAGTTGGCAGTGAAAGAATCCAGTAGAGATATACAACTGTTCTCATTTGGAAACCAGGCACCTCTTCCTCAGGAAGAACAAAACCCTCTAACTAAAGAAATAAAAGAATTGAAACAAAGAATAACTGAGCATCTAGAACAGCACAAAAACAACAGAATAAGGCTGCCTGCATTGAAGCTTGTTCCAAAGAAACAGCTAGCACAAGCATTAAAAGATGCAAATACTGCAATAGCAAGTATAAGCACCAATTCACTGCAAGAAACAAACCAACTAATGTACAGCACAGCTGCAGTTATAACAGAATACCTGGGATGCAAAATCAACAAAAAAGAAAACAAACAAACAGTGCACCAGAAAAATGGAAGGTTAG